>NW_010530202.1:0-213 GCF_000687285.1 Phaethon lepturus | reverse complement strand
AGGCAGGAGCCTCCCGGCAGGAGCTTGGCCTGCGTCCGATGAGGCACCAGCTGAGAAGTACGTGATGCCTCCCGCAGGGACTCCCCGCAGCTCCGCGCCCCGGCTCCCGGCTCCGACCCAGCTCAGACCCCTCTCTGCAGGTCAGGCTCAGCCTTCTCATAAGGTCTCGTTTCTCCTCAAATGTATAAATGAAATAAACACGTAGATTCTTCC
>NW_010530201.1:8233-9418 GCF_000687285.1 Phaethon lepturus | reverse complement strand
GTTGACCTTGGCCCATCGATCCAGCCTGTCCTCTTATGCTGGTCAGAGCTGCTAGCCCACAACTGGCTTTTTACTGATCAGTTTAACAAACAGCACTTAATATAATTTTGTATTTCTCCTATGTTGAAGGTAAAAACATGCAGAACTAACATTTTTATTTCCTAATTTCTGCCTTTTGGAGCAAGTCCCTAATCACTCCACTCCAGAGGAGGAATTGATGCTGGATCTCCAGAGCTACTCCAAGAGGGCAGAGCACCTTCCCCCAGCTGTGAACTCCCTGGAGGCCCCTCAGGGAAGATGGTGGTCCCCTGCTTCCACTAATCCCTGTCACATGAACCAAAACATGCCCCAGTGGCTCTGCGGAGCGGGTAGCAGCAGCCACCTTCTCGCATGGGACTGATGGGACCATCTCCCTCCAATGCAAAGGGTTCTGGTGAATGGGTTAAGCCAAGCTAAAAGCTGAAGAGCAGCTTGGAGCTTCCCTTCAAAAAGCTCATGGTCAGGAAGGGCTGGCTGATCTGCAGACTCCTGGGGAAGATGGGGAAGACAAGCCTGTGGGATGATCAGCATGTGAGGTGCTCTCCAGGCCTCTCATGCTACAGAGAGGGTTGGTTCTGCTGGCACCGAAAAAGCTAAAGTAACGTATAGCAGGGCCTAAGCGCAGTGAAAGTTTGTAAGTAGCTAAACCGACGCAGGAATGGCAGTGAAGACAGACCCCTCATTCTGTAATCCAGTGGTGACCTCTTAAGAGATGTGCATACGGAGCCCGTTCCTGAGAGACACTCTGTGTGAGGATATTAGGTGTCATTAATCTTCCCTCATAAGAAGATGGTTGGTGAAAGGAAAAGAGAAAACAGTCAGCACTGTCAAAGAGTGGTTTTTAAACACCGTAATTACCCTGTGTGACTCACTGCCACACCGTATCATTGCTACCAAGAGGTTAGATAGATTTTTGTTTAAAAATGTGGTGTTTATACAAGTCAGGAGACTGCATGCAGCCGTGTTAGACAGGGAAACCAATGCAGGAACCCTTCTTTCCTTAGAGCACTGGCCACGTGCAGGGTTACAACGTTATTCTGTAATTCTGCATTTTCTCCAAGTTTGCCCCCTCTAGCTGAGCTGCCAGCATCACCCTGCGCAGGGTGCTCGCCGTGTTCCCACCTGAAGGGCTGTTTTTTGGCTAAC
>NW_010530201.1:5493-8202 GCF_000687285.1 Phaethon lepturus | reverse complement strand
CATGATGCTTTGGTGCCTTCAGCAGAGGCTGTTCCTGGGAGCGCAGCCACCCACATGGGGCTGGCCCCATCTGTGGGGACATGGGACTGTGCTCGCTGGGGCCAGGGGTGCATGGTCAGAGCAGGTACGCTGGTCAGAGCACTCAGCCCCCAGACCTGTTCATGAGATGTTTCCTGCATGTGCAACCTCAGCCCTGGGTTGGGGCACACCAGACAAACCCCTACATGAGCAGGAGAGGGCTCCTCCATCACCCTGCAGCAGCTTCATGTCAACTTTTGAGTCCGAGCTCTAAGCCACAGGAGATTTTAATTTCAAGAGGTAAGGGTTCAACAGTGGCAAACCATCATTTCTTTCCCCCCTGTGTTATGGTTTTAGCTTAACGCTTTTGAAACTATTCGGTGCGAAGCGGGCCAGCAGCATGGAAAGTTGTTCAAGTGTAGCGGAGTTAAGAGCCACAAAGGCAGCGGCCGTGGTAGTGTTGGGCAAGTGGTCAGTAGGCATTGCTGCAAGAGTTCGATGAAAGTATGTCCTGGTTTCAGCCAGCGTAGAGGTAATTTTCTTCATAGAAGCTAGTGTGAGTCTGTGATTTGGATTTGGGATGAGAAAATATTGGTAACGTGCTGATGTTTTGGGTTGTTGCTAAGTAGTCAAGGACTGTCCAGCTTCTCATGCTGGGCTGCCAGCGAGAGGGCTGGGGGTGCCCGGGGAGCTGGGAGGGGACACAGCTGGGACAGCTGACCCAGGCTGGCCAAAGGGATATTCCATACCGTATGACGTCACGCTCAGTATATAAAGCTGGGACAAAGAAGAAGGAAGGGGTGGAGGGACATTTGGAGCGATGGTGTCTGTCTCCCCAAGACACCATTACGTGTGATGCAGCCCTGCTTCCCTGGAGATGGCTGAACACGCGCCTGACCATGGGGAGTGGTGAATGGATTCCTGGTTTTGCTTTGCTTGCGTGCGTGGCTTTTGCTTTCCCTATTAAACTGTCTTTATCTCAACCCACGAGTTTTCTCACTTTTACTCTTCTGACTCTCTCCCCCGTCCCACCGTGGGGGAGTGAGCGAGCGGCTGCGTGTGGCTTAGTTCCCGCCTGGGGCTAAACCACGACAAAGTGTTACAGGCTTTCAGGCGTTAAACAAAATACCCGCTGTTCATCAGATCTAACAGCCAAATGCTACAGGCTTTTGGCTTTCGGGCCTTTTCCATGATGAGACATTTCCCGCACACCCCGCTCCAAACCACTTTGCTCCTTGTCACCAGCCAGCGCTCACAGCGAACCACTCTGCGGCTCCAGGGGCTGTGGTGGCCCTGCTCCCGCCCCGCGCACAGCCCTGGGCCCACGGCACTCGCTCCGCGACCGAGCCCCGGGAGAAAAAGGCCCCAAAGTCGAACACAAGTGCACGCTGAAACTCCTGATTTCTGGCTCTCGGAGGCTTGGTTTAATAGAAATAAATAAATCAGCCCGTATACTCTGTAGCACCTGTGTGAATGCAAGTGCCCTGCAGATGACTCTGATGAAGCTGTTATTTGCTCTTTCAGGAAAAAGCGCTTAGTGCAAGGTTTTAAAACCTGAGCAGCACGCAAATGGCAGAGAGGTAGGAAGATGCAGTTAGGAACGGCTCCTTAAACCACTCCTTGTCTTCTCGCGCACTTCGGGGATGAGGAGCAGAAAACTCCAGGGGCAGCAGCAAATCTCAGCATTTTCTGTCCCAGCAGACAGCCCAGAATAGAGAGTTACATTGAAAAGTTCGCAAGGAGCCATAGGTAAAGCGGATTTCACTGAGGCAGGCAGATGAGTAGGACTCCGGGCAGATGTTTGAGGGGGGTGCAGGAGAGAAAGAGGAAGCCTGTGAGGAGGCTTGACTTCGAGGCAGACGGGAAGCAGAGAGATTTCAGTTCCCAGACAGGGAAATGCGTAAAAGCTACACCCACCCCAGCAATTTTCACTTGAGATCATTTCATGGTGTGTCTGTATATAGCAGCTGAAATTCCTCTGAAAGCTATAATGAAGAATACCGGAACACAGCCTAATTTCTTGGCTCACTGCTAAGGGCTATAATTTTGCTCGTCTTGCCTCAGCTCAATGTTCTCAGTGCTCTTAAGTAAAAATGGTTCAGATGTTTTTTAGCTTCACTGCTGTTTTAAGGAAACATGGCTCGCGCAATCATACCATGTCTCTGGCCCTTAGCAAAGGTTTTGAGCCCAGTGGCCCAAGCCTGACAGAGGGAGTAGCAGCAAACGTAAAGCGGGTGACATTACTCCAAGCCCCACGCAAACTAGCAGCGCGGGGAGGAGAAAGGCTCTGCTGCTGCCGGCTCTCTCCCGGAGCGTTCTTATGCTACTCATGGGTCACCCTGGCTTGGATCTAGAAAATTAAAATTTGTCAGAGGCAACACTCCTGCATGAGGCTTAAGTGTTTGGTGGGCGTTGTGGGGCACTCGGGCATCTTGGCCGGAGGCAGTTAGGACACTCCACGCCCGTCCATGTAGGAGGCACGGTATATCCCCGCATCCTCCCCAGCGACGTGGATGTCAGCCAGTCAGTCACACCACGGTCTGGAAGGGAGAGGTGGCTGGAGCCATTGCCCCGTGAAAGCGCTCTGTGGGGTGGCAGCAGGTAACTCTAGATGGACACTGGGACCAGAGACCAGTCAGTGGCCAGGACAATGCCACAACCACCCTTTTCAGCTTGCCTGCAGGCATGCAC
>NW_010530201.1:0-5435 GCF_000687285.1 Phaethon lepturus | reverse complement strand
GTAGCTGTCAGACGAGCGTATTTCTGAGACCAGCGGTGAGTGAAACCCAGAGGTCAGAAAACCAGCACAAACACCCCAGAGCCACAGGCGCCAGACAGCCGGGTTAGAGCAGGACTCCCAGTGTAGGGTAGAAAGCATCAGTACTGTTACTGACAATGCCAAGACCCCAAAAGCCCTTTAGGACGGAGGAGGTGCGAGGGAAGGAGAGGAGCACGGGTACCACAGAAAGAGCTGATACTGCGGCAGCCCTTCGGTGGGGAGGGACCCTGTTTGCTGGGGGGGATCCTCAGGCTGAGGCGGAGGGGAGGGATGGAAGAAGGAAAGACACTGACTTGAGGAGCAAATGTAGCTTCAGCGTTTGGGTTTGGCTCACAGGACCCGTCCTCCAGTTCAAATTGAGTAATTGTTCCCACAACCATTCCTGCCTCCAGTGGAGCTTTGCTCCCTGCCAGCGACGGAGAGGGGCAGCCACGCTACCCGACGAAAACCCGCACGCCCGCTCTCTGCCCCCAGACGCGGCTGCGACAGGCGCTTAGCAATAACCAGCCTTTCTGAGATTCAGGGCCGCTTTGATAAACGACTTGGCAGCCCCAGCCGCTGAAAGGCTGTGCCTCGGAGAGGGCACGGCGAGACCCCAGCAGCATAGTCCGTCACAGACCAGACAGGTTCATTTTCCGAGGCAGGAAGGAGGGACAGGGGTAATGACAGCCCTGCAGCTCCACAGCTTCTTTGCTTGGAAACGTGAGTGGGTTCCCCTGAAGATCAGAACTTTGGACCACTGATGCCCTTTTTCTCGCCTGTGCATGGGACTTCCAGCATTTTTCCCTCCTGCATCTCCTGGGACCGCTCCACCCCTGTGAGCCCGCTGGGCTCCCGGCTCCCGGTGCAGCGTGGCACCCGTGGGGAGGCACGGCGAGGTGAGGTACGGCAGTATGGCCCCTGGGACCCTCCACAGCCTTGCCTCTCTCAGGCGTCCCTGCAGAAGTCACCCTCCTTATTAAAAGCCCCGTCTCCTGCCCCCATCAGCAGCACCAGTTGCCCAGGACTAGATGCAGAAGAAAACTAACCACGGCAGGATCTGTCCTTTCACGGACACGCTGCAAAACACATGTTCTAACAGAACCAAAATTTAATAAAAGGGAAAATAGAATCAAAACAGTAATTTTAAAGAGGGGTATGGCGGGACGCTGTCTTTATCCGATCAGCCTGCTTTATGGGATGCCTGAAGTCCCAGTTCTGCCTAACAGAGAGAGCTCCTCTACCCCAGATTACACCTTAGGTGAGGCAGACGAAGGACTTGGACCTGAAACTCCCAGCCTAATACCTAACCACCAGATGAGAAAGAGAGTTATTGTGCTACCACCTACCCTTGTAGTAATATTATTTTGCTCTATAAAATCCACTGCAGATGCGATTTACATGACAAACATCCCCTGCGGTCTAAGCTCCCATCGCTGTGTGCTGTGCAGATTTGGGATGCGCCGCCGCTTTCCAGACTGCCGGAAGAGGGAACAGGGAAGGGAAAGGCTGGGCAGAAGGGAATCAGTATCGCCAGGATTTGGATCTCCTGTGAGTCTTATCTGACGTGAGCTGTGGTACCTTCCTCCCGTTTCTCCAAGGAGTCTGTACTGGTTCTGCAAGCTGCTGTGCATACGTTATCCTGAAGCTGCTTGAGTTCCTTTTTGGTCGCTGCTGTGAAAACAAGTGAGTTTTGTAAAAAATTTAAAGCGACCAAGGCTGAATGGGCATATCCTGCTTAGATGGTACGGGTACAAACTTAAGTTTCATCAGAAGTCTGCAGGTTGTGCCAGCCAGGAAAGCTCTGCTTTACATCCAGCAGGTAAGGTTATTTTCCTGGCAGCATAGGATAATTCAGGTGGGAAGGGTCGCCCAGAGGTCTCTAGTCCAGCATTCCTGTCCAAATAGAGTCAACCATGAGGTCAGATTAGGGCTTTATCCAGTCAGATCTAGAAAACCTCCATGGATGCAGAGTATTCTAACAACACTCATTGTCAGGGAGGCATCCTGGCTTGCAGGATGAGTGATGGAAGGTTTATTCCACTCGAGTGGCATGTATGAGACACTGCACCTCAAACACTGGCTGTAGGGACAGGAGCCGTGGCGCGAAAGCACAATAAATAACCATTTGCAAACAATCCTTTAAGCCGGAGGGCTGCAGGGGACTAGCAACCCAGCCAGAGATGGCAAAGTGGCGAGTGAGGAGCTTGGGAAGGAGCAGCAGTGGGGAAGGACAAACAGGCTGAGTGAAGCTGCCAGAGGTTTGGGAACTGGATAGGATACCGAGGGTATGGCTAGAAACTGAAGGAAGAAACATGAGCACAGGCTGGAGAAAGAGGGAACATGAGTGCACAAAGGCTTAGTGGACAAACCTAGCACAGACGAACATTAGGACTGATAGGCAAGGAGGTGGGGGTAAATAAAGGGGGAACACTGAAACTTATCCAAGTTATTAAAAATATTTATCAAAGAGCTTCGGAGACACGCAGGGCTGAAAAGAAGAATTAGGGGAGACAGTGTTGGAGGTGGGGCAGAGAAACAGGCTGCAGGGGATCCAGAGGGAACGGACTAGGTTTGGGAATGCTGGTTTCTCTCCTAACTTCCTGCAGATGGGAGCAGAAAACCTGTGAGGGAGCTGGATACTCAGGAATCTGAGCAGTCCTTTGCTGTTAGCGTACACCTGTGAGACCTGCTGGCACATCCTCTTATTTGGAGGTTCCCACGACTCACTACTGACCGTTTCTCTGCCATGCTCCAGCAATACCATGTTGTCACAGCCAAAGGCTGCAAATTGTCCAGTGTTTAACTGGGGCAAAAATACTCCACGTACTTGATTTTGGGGTAGGAAAAAGGAGAAGAGTTTATGAGAAAGGCGTTGCACTAAGCACTATATTAAAGAAGTTGTAATGTTAAAAAAAAAAAAAAATCACTGCAAATATCACAAATCAATATTGCCTATGCAATTTTAATTCAACCCTGCCTCTGCATGTGGTACAATCTAATCTAAATTAAACAATCACATGGATTATTATCTTGCTCCACAAAACCTCTGCTGCAGAGCAAACAGAAGAAAGTCTTTAAGTCCCGACCCCAAAGAGCCTCCAGTCTCAAGAAAACCGGGGTCCATGAAGGGAGCTACCCCAGGAAGGAGGTGGGGAGAGAGCATCAGTGAGAACGAGATTAAATAGAGCAGGAACATTTAAAACCAGATCATTTTTGTTCTTGAGTCAGAGTAATATTAACAAAAGAGATAAAAATAATTGAAGCTAGAAACAAGTTTCACAAGCTCCTACTGTCCATCTGTCTCATTAATCTGAGTAGCTTGATGAGGACAGGTTGCTGCAGACCTCTCAGCTGGGACAGGATCAGAGGAGGGTAAGGGGCTGGGACAGTCACAGTGGGTGCTTATGGGGCGGGGGGTAACACAGATTAAGGGGTGAGGTGGCTCCTGTGAGAGGCAGCACCAGGGGCTCCAGCGACGCAGAAGGCAAGGCGACAGGGAAGGTTTCAGCACGGGAAGATGAAGATGTGTATCAGAACAATGGTGCTTTTGTGGGTAAAGCACTAGATTCCTCCTGCTGAGCCCCCCCTATCTCAGAGGAGGGGGGCAGGTGCAAGGTAATGTCTCTTTTTTGATCCGTGGTTAGCCACCACGTCGAAGAGAGGACATCAGTGAAAGCGCATTGCAGTAGCACTTTGTGGTCCCAGCGTCCTAGAGTCGACAAGAACACCTTGCTGGTCGCAATCCTTTGGGAATCACCTACAAACAAACTGCATTAAAAAAAAAAACAAAACCAACACTAAAATGAAGCTAAAATGCCTCCGGCTCTTTGCAGCTCTCTAGCCCCACTGCGAGGAGTCGTGCTCACCGGCCATTCGCGCCCAGCCCGCGGCTCCCACAGCCCTCGCTAGACAGAGCAAGCATCACGGTGTGTGCTTTTCCCTCCAGTTTTAATTACACGTGTGTGGGTGTGTTGCCCTGCTTTCCCAGCTCACAGCTAAAAAGCCTCTGCTGAGGATGGGTGGGAGGGCTTCCCCCTGCCTTGCCTACTCGAGGCACAGTTAGAAAATGCATTTCCTTAGGGGTGGGCAGTATAGGACGGACAACAGCAGAAGTTCAGCTGGACACATACAATATAAACATGAGAAATGCAGTCCATGTCACACTGTTTTGGAGCTCCCAAGGGGACAAAGGGGCTGTAGAGCCCTTCATGGCTCATTTGGTCTACAGCCTGGCAGCTGTATCCTCCACCAAGAACACCTCTGAATGTGTCACCTGTAGGGACGAGGCAGTGACTCACCACACCCATCCAGTGCCATCCACCGACCTGCCTCTGGGTAGTCACAGCCTTGGTTAAAGGCATTGGTGCTGGTTAGTCCCTATCAAGTCCTGTATGGGCACTTCCACCATCCCCAGACAGGCTAAAACTGGTACTCTCACACCCCTCACACCTCATGGGTACAAGTGCTCTCTACAGCACTTCTCCCTCCTACCACCCTTACCCACAAAGAGATTATCTTGGATAGCTGCAATCAGGAGAGATGATCCAGGCAGCCAGAATCCCAAGGGATGCTTCTGAAGGTAGCTAATTTATTAAAAATAAATAAATAAATTCTCCTTCTTGCCCACCTACAAGTTAGCCCATGGCCATCCTGACAGCGGGTGCATAAAGGGGAAGAGCACTTTCTCTCCTCCCTGCTGGGGCCACAGTGCCGCTCCTGCAACTCTTGCACACCTGGGAAGGGAAAACTTCGGCCCTGCAGCTGAGTTTCCTGCACCCTCATGACAACCGGCAGTGAGTTCCCCACTTGTGGATGAGTGGATCATGCAGAGGGACCAACAGTCCCTTCCCAGGGACCACAGTCCGAAGTGGAAGTGGGCCTTGGAGACCTGGTGACAGACCTAGAGGGAAGCCACATCTCAGAGGCAGTGGTTGCAGTCATGCTGTAGCCATGGTAGGTGCAGCCTGCTGTGCCTACAGGAGGAGGACACTTCCCCAACATCACCTGCTTTCCCAGCTTTCTCCTCGGTTGCCCACCACTCTTTCATCTCAGGTTTAAGGTAGCTTATTTAAATATTTCTTTAATTCTCTCCCTTTTAAAAATCGTCTCTCCTTTGATAATTTTTTTTTAAAACTAACAATTTTTTAAGCTTTAAGTGCCAACTTTCTACCCCAAGCCACACGCTCGCAGCGTCTCCCGAAGGCCTTTGCCTGTTGGCCTTCCACCACAGGGTGGGCAGCTCTGGCTGAGGCATCTCCCTCTTGCTCCCCACAAAACGCGGGCGCTCGGGGCCCAAGCGTGTGGCCCAGATTTTGGGTTCCCAGCTCCCTACTTCGGCTCCCAGGCAGAAGCAGGTCAGTCCCTCAGCGAAGAACACCCTCCCAAAGGAGCCAGGACACCTCCACCAGGTCCCT
>NW_010530200.1:0-324 GCF_000687285.1 Phaethon lepturus | reverse complement strand
AATAAAGAATCAGTGAATTAATGGCCCTCACTGGGGTTCTCTCCTGACCATAAACTACTCTCATTCCATCGTATGTTGCTTACCTGGCACACTGACAAGAAAAACGTAATTTTGAATGAATCCCACAAACATATGCCAAATGGTCCTGCTGCTTAGCCTGAGCAGGCATGATGGGCGGTGAGGAGGAGAACTGTAGATGTACACTTTGAATGGTCCTCAGAACTGTTGGAAAAGAGGTCTTTTTGCCTGGCATCTTGCACATAACCTAAACAATGTAGAGAAAGCATTTCTTCGCATGTTGTGTGCTTGCTCTTTTTATTTTTA
>NW_010530199.1:0-348 GCF_000687285.1 Phaethon lepturus | reverse complement strand
GTCAAAATACTTGGCAGTTCCTCGCTTGTGGTTGGAGACGTGCTGTCATCAGCCCCCGGGTCCCATCCCTGCCCGGCGTGCTCCCGTCATGGAGTGTTTTGGAAGGCGGCTGGTCTGGGAGGTGTTGCTTTACCCAACGCTTACAAGCTCCACGGCTCCAAAACCCAGATCCAGCATAAATTTGGTAGAGAAACACGTCTCCGGCCGAGCCCCAGGAGCACCAGGCAGCTCCCTGGGCAAGCTGCAAAACCGAACTGTAAATGAAAATTAGGGTGTAAAACACAAACGCAGCCGCAGCCCCGTGATGCTCTTCCTCGCTCCCGAAGAGATGAGCTGCTCGTGACGCAG
>NW_010530198.1:0-509 GCF_000687285.1 Phaethon lepturus | reverse complement strand
CCTTATCACTGCAGGAACGTATACTGGTGGAATAGGTAATCATGTTCCTCTCACGGATCCTGATTCAAAGAAATCCAAACTTAAGAAATTCAAACTCAATAACATCAAAGTGTTATTAAGCAGACATCTTTATTAGAGTCGCATGGGGGATATCTCCTCCTAACATGCGTGCCTCGTGTTACCAGCATCTGAATTATATAGAGTACATACATTCATAGTCATTGCATTTGTTAGCATATTCATGACATTTCCGAGGAATGTTTAACATACTCACATGTCCCTGACGCATGCGCTGGTAAATGAGTTGGTGGTCCTCTGGTGGTCTCTGGTGGGTTTTTGCAGTACTTGGTCCCCTTAACTTGTCTGTCCTCCAGAGGAACCCTTATCTACTTGCTTAGTTTGTATTTTAAGATTGTACTGGTTCTTATCCTTGCAAATTCTTTCACAGTCCCTCATAACATACCATTATCACCTGTCCGTCGATTAAAATACTTCCCTGTTGTGACTTC
>NW_010530197.1:9165-9379 GCF_000687285.1 Phaethon lepturus | reverse complement strand
TATGGGGTTATGGGGTGCCCAGGCCTGTGGGGTGAGGGGGTTCTGGAGTGCCCAGGTCTGGGGTGAGGGAGCTGTGGGGCCGTGCGGCGTCCACACCTGTGGGGTGAGGGTCTGTGGGGCTATGGGATGCCCAAGCCTGTGGGGAGAGGGAGCTATGGCCTTACAGGGTGCCCCGGTCTGGGGGGTGAGGGGCTGGGGGGGGAGAGGCTGCGGG
>NW_010530197.1:0-9022 GCF_000687285.1 Phaethon lepturus | reverse complement strand
GGGGTTGTGAGGTGCCCAGGCCTGTAGGGTCATGGGTTTTGGGGTGAGCCATGCTGTGGGGTGCCCAGGCCTGTGAGGTGAGGCACTGCAGGTTGTCAGGGGCTGGAGCCTGCGGGATGTGGACCTGTGGGGTTCTTAGGGGTTGTGGGGTGCCCGGA
Source organism: Phaethon lepturus (assembly GCF_000687285.1). Classification (NCBI taxonomy): domain Eukaryota; kingdom Metazoa; phylum Chordata; class Aves; order Phaethontiformes; family Phaethontidae; genus Phaethon; species Phaethon lepturus. Next base: position 8,864 of record NW_010530197.1, on the reverse strand, counting down.
AGTGTGGGGTGGTGGGGTGCACAGAGAGGGGGTTGTGAGGTGCCCAGGCCTGTAGGGTCATGGGTTTTGGGGTGAGCCATGCTGTGGGGTGCCCAGGCCTGTGAGGTGAGGCACTGCAGGTTGTCAGGGGCTGGAGCCTGCGGGATGTGGACCTGTGGGGTTCTTAGGGGTTGTGGGGTGCCCGGAAGTGTGGGGTGGTGGGGTGCACAGAGAGATGAGGTATGGCGGTGCTCAGGGGTGTGGGGTGAAGCACGGTGGGGGGCTCATGAGGGGCACAGTGTCTTGTAGCACACAGACAAGCTTGGAGTGGCTGGTGGCGAGAGCAGGGTGTTAGCCCGTAGCCCAGGGACAGCTTTTCCTCCTTCCCACTGGCCAGGGGTTGCTGGTTCCCCCAGTAGCTGTGGCATTACAGGGTGGCAAGGGGTCCCCCATGCCCTGTGAGTCACCTGCCAGAGCTGTAGAAATCGGGGTACCAGTGGTACCCTGGTGGCAGAGCCACGCGTGCCTGGCAGGCATCTGCATTCTATCACTACTAGCTGCATCTTACTATTCCTAGGGGAACCAGGAAATAATTACAAGACATGGTTATTTCTGTATCAGTTAGTGATGAATGTGCAGGAATCAGAATTGCTTCTAGAACACAGAGTTTTTTGGGGTTTTTTTCAGGCCCAGTTTGCATTTTATTTTTAAATCTCAGCCTGTCCAAATTTGCTGTCCCCAGCGTTGTAGCTCAGAGATGTGAGCTGAGAATTTATCCACCAGTTCTGGGACTGAACCTGCAGGGAGTGGGGTTTTAGGTTTTTTTTTTTCCCCAGGTTGATTGGGTGTGGAAGTATTTTAAAGAAATCAGAGTGTTTTCAAGAGGTGAAAGGCATTATTCTCTGGCAACAGTTTCACTTCACTGGTGTCTAATAACAGGATTTTGCTGGCTCTTCCTCCACCCAACAAAGTTTAATTAAACGGTCAAGTTGCCCGATATAAGCAAAGCTGATTTACTGTGCTGGTCCGCATTAGGAAACCACTGGAATGGATATGTTTAACATCAGTAATTCAAAGTGGGAGCAGCCAGGAGGCATTCAGACCTCCTGTACATGATAAAACAGCACTGATTTCTTGCCATCTCTGTGGATTACTTTTTTGTGCATCGCTTAAGCCACCAGGTGGTGGTTAAACTCCAGAGACTGGCCAGGGAAAATTTAGTGATTTCACTAAAAGCTTACACTTGGGTTTTGTTTTGTACGCAGAGAAACAGACACGTCCTCTGCCCCAAAGAAGTTCTGGTCTCTGTAAAAGAAAGAAAAACCTCAGCCGAGGCTTGTGACAACTGATCAGGTGAGCGTTCGAGGCAAGGGGATTTGGGGAAGAGAGGCACGGATCAGCAAAAGCATCCGGCAGGGCTGAAGAGTGAACGATAGCCTCCTTGGGCAGGAGTGGTGTATTTAAGGTCCTATTTTGTGAAACATTTAGAGATGTTGTGGGGCTGGGAGCTGGCTCGCTCTTTGATCATCTTCCTTGCTCATTTTCAGGTCTTCAGGCATCCTCAATCTCTGCCTTTGATGTGAAAATGACCAAGTTAGGGTTTCTCCGGCTGTCCTACGAGAAGCAAGACACTCTGCTCAAGCTCCTCATCTTGTCGATGGCAGCTGTGCTGTGTAAGTCCACATCCTGCCATGCCAGGCTTGCGGATGGCTGATAGTGCCCTCAAAGAGGGACCCCAGGATGGAGCTCCCTCTGCTCCTTCTTCTCTTCCTTTATAAGTTGTGAAGCTCTCATCTTTCTTAGGTGAATGCTTTTATTCCTTCCATATCTCTTCCTTCAAGAAACACATCTATCTTCCCAATGGCCAGTTTGAGACAGAAACAATTTTAATCAGTCAAAGTAGATGAGAAACCTAATAAAAGTCTGGCTCAGTGAGTGCTGTAGGTTCATTCTGCGCTTTTTCTGTATTTGCAGCTTTCTCCACGAGGCTTTTTTCCGTCTTAAGATTTGAAAGCGTCATCCATGAATTTGACCCGTAAGTGTTTTCCTCTCCTTTTGTGGGGACCTGCTGGGTTTTTCTTTTCTGGAACACATTCAGGTGGTGTTTGCTGGGCTGAAGTTAATCCCCATTGAGGATGAGGGATTTGGAGGGCAGTTTTCAGTACAGCTAGGTTTTTTTCTTCCAGACCCAAAATTCACTTCTCGGTTCCCAGGACTCGTCTTGCAGCCTGGATCTAAGTCAGGGTAATCGCCCAACACCGCTTTTATGCTGGGATGTGGTTATTCTCTACCTGAGCAGGGCCCAGCAAGAGAGCGCGCTCCTAGTACAACTTGTGTCCGCAACCCAGGCTTGTTGCTGATTAAATCAGGCGCAAGGCAGAACGTTACCTTTGCGAACCTGGTTTTAAACGCCCTAGGAGGAGGGATGAACCTTTGCAGCTGAGGTCTGCGGTGCTCTAGGGAAACTGGACTAATTCCCTCTGCGTGGAAAACGCGCAGTCGGCCCTTGCAGCACTCTCTTACCCCTAGATGTTGGAGGAGAGTATCCAGACAGGCACACAGTTTGTTACTTAACTGCCTGTCAAAAGCTGCCTTGTTTCGTGAACGCTTGTTAAGGACTGCGGTTGTGACCCGAGGAGCGGTGAGCAGTCAATATCTATATCCAGATGCCAAGATGCTTAGTGCTTGTCACTGTTACAGGTATTTTAACTACCGCACAACCCGCTTTCTGGCAGAGGAGGGCTTCTATAAATTCCACAACTGGTTTGACGACCGAGCGTGGTACCCCTTGGGCCGGATAATCGGTGGGACCATTTATCCAGGTAAGCCATGGGGCTCCCGCTGAGCCGAAACACACCTTGCAGAAGGGAAAATCGGGAGAGGGGCAGGTAGTGTACGCAGAGCAGAGCCGAGCCATGAATGCCAGCTGGGAGAGGAGGGGAGCTTGGGAGATGCCCTTCATCGAGGCATCCTGGGCAGCAGCTCCTTCCTGGCAAGACTTGAGGCTGCCCTGCTGTTAATTGCAAGCTAACGACCCCCAGTGCTGCGAGCGGACCGAGAGCACCCTGATAATGCTGTTGTTTCTGTCCCGCAGGCCTGATGATCACGTCGGCGGCAATTTACCACGTGCTGCACTTCTTCCACATCACCATCGACATCCGAAATGTCTGTGTGTTCCTGGCTCCCCTCTTTTCCTCTTTCACCACCATAGTGACTTACCACCTCACCAAAGAGCTCAAGGTAGGGGGAAGTTTGGGGCGTACCTTGGAGGCTTTTGGTTTACGGAGGAGCACAGGCTGTGCGCCTTTTGGAAAGGCAGGTGGCAACTGTATCGGAGATTTGGAGGTGACCACCACGCTGGTTAAAACCCAGAACTTCTGGCAAATGGGAGATCTGTTTTAAAATTATATTTCAAAGCACAATTTTTATTCCTTTGAGGCATATCCACGTGTAGTATGGCACGATAACAAAACACATAAAAACTGATGGCTTTTTCCACCCTCTGGCTCTGTTTTTTTTTCCCCAGGATGCAGGGGCAGGACTCCTAGCTGCCGCCATGATTGCAGTTGTGCCTGGCTACATCTCTCGATCTGTTGCTGGCTCCTACGATAACGAAGGTGAGTTTGGGACACTCAGAGCAGGGAAACCTTTAACAACTTTGGGTGCTGGAAAATGATAGCAAAGCTGCTACAGGGGACGGTAGAAGAACTGTCCTTTCACAGCGAGCCCCACCGGGTCCATGCGGTTTACTGACCCAGCTGCTCAGAGATCGGTGGTTGTTCTTGCCCGCGCGATTGAGAAGAGGGAATGTTTCACGACTCTGGCAGCGAGCATGCCCCATTCCCCAAGTGTCCTTTTTTGCGAGTCAAAAAGGGTTTTACCACCTCCACAAACTCTGCTGGGCATCAGAGCTGCCGTGCAGCTCCCCCATGGTTTTATCTCCATTCTGGCAATGACTTTGGGGCTGGCAAAGGCAGCAATCTCATCGTTGATGCCTAAGGGAGAAGAGAATCCAGGTTCGTCTCGCGTAGCTGGGCTATCGAGGACCATGTGAGGAGTTGCTGTGTCCGGAAAGGCTAGCTGGTGTGCCTGGAAGAGGCCACGTGAGTTGTTATCTGCAGTAAGACACAAATATCGCAGTGTTTCAATCTAGAAATCATACGTGGAACCCTTTTCCCAAGCCTAGTTCTTTGTGCGAGGTGCTATTTCACCTTCTGATGCAGCAGCAAAAGCATTTTTTTTTTTTTTTTTTTTTAAATGCAATTGAGTGCTCTGGTGTGCCCCAGAGATCGTATTGATGTTTCGGGGCTGATGTGAGCTTGCTTTGACTGTTCTGTGTCCTTCCACCCAGGTATTGCCATATTCTGCATGCTGTTAACTTACTATATGTGGATCAAAGCTGTCAAAACTGGCTCCATCTATTGGGCAGCAATGTGTGCTCTTGCCTATTTCTACATGGTGAGTGTTTCTTCTCCCGGCACTGAGGTATTTCTGACTCCAAAGGCCGCTCAGGATACGGTGACCAAAAATAAAATGCTGTGCCATTCCTGCATTCTTGTATTCAGGGAGCTAGAACCTCTGTCAGGGGCTTGGCATGGGAATGGAATGGATGCGTTCTCCATTCATTTCCGAAGCTACTGGGGTTTTGCATGAGGTTTTATTAACAGCATTGAAAAATCTGGGCTTCTGGTGGCAGCTGTGACTGTTGAGGATGCCTTTAGAGAGAGCGAATCTCAGCTGGCGTTGCAGCTGGGTGAAAATCCTGCGTGTGATCCCAGGAGAATCAAACCCACCGTGTTTGACCTTTGCTGTGTAACCTGTTCAGTCCTGGAACTTGTGGTGTTTTGTTTCTTTTTTCTCTTGGCAGGTCTCCTCGTGGGGTGGCTACGTCTTTCTGATTAACCTCATCCCCTTGCACGTTCTTGTGCTGATGCTGACTGGCCGCTTCTCCCACAGGATCTACGTAGCCTATTGCACGATCTACTGCTTGGGAACCATCCTCTCGATGCAGATCTCCTTTGTTGGCTTCCAGGTGGGGACGAGAATGATTTTAGACTTGAGGATGGTCATTTCGTGGGTTGTAGCAAAACAACAGCAAGTTGGCACCTGGTCTCTCTTCTTGCCGTTGTCATTGACATTATAAGCGGGTGCTGGCTAGCTCCCATTTCGCTGATCCATTGCGACCCTTGGCAAGATTAGGTGTTGGAGGTGCTGGATGACTTTCAAAGGTGCTAATAACTTCCACGGCACCGGTTGTCTTTCATAAAAGCATTTCTTTTTTTGGTGAAGGAGATGCTCACACCAGCATGCGTCTCGGTATAGCAAGAAAAATGCCCGCTTAGCTCACGTTTTCAAGAGAATTGGTTTAACTTTCTGTATGGATTCCTATCTGGGAATCGAAGTTGGTGTAAGAAAGTGACTCACAGCAGCTTGCTGCCCATGGGGAGGGGACAGTTTCCTGTGACTTTGGCAGCGATTTTGCTGAGAAGTGGTTTGTTAAAAAACAAAAACAAAAACAACAAAAAAAAAAAAACCCAAAAACAAAGCCAATATCAGGTGCAGCACGGCTCTTATTCTCTGTAGCTGATCACACTCTCCTCTGCTTGCAGCCTGTCCTCTCCTCGGAGCACATGGCTGCTCTTGGAGTCTTTGGCTTGTGTCAGATCCACGCCTTCGTAGATTACCTTCGGAGCAAGCTGAACCCGCAGCAATTCGAAATCCTCTTCAGGAGTGTCATTTCCCTGGTCGGCTTCGTCCTCCTCACCATCGGGGCCGTGCTGATGCTGACAGGTAGCCCGCAATGGTGGCAATGCTGAGCGCACTTCACCATCGGCTTTGCCTCCTTTCATTTCATTGAAGGGCACGTAACTTGTCAATCCTAATTCTGCATTATTTATTGCCCGCACTGCGGTTTCAGTGCTTGCAGGCCCCCCTGTGAGGGGGAGGCTGGGATCTGCCCTAATTTGTGCATTAGCAGGAAAATATTTAAGAAGCAGCCGTAAGATCTGGGCTCCGGATGATACCAGGCGCAGAGAGAAACCTGCCATGACTCAGCGCAGGCTGGGGATGCTGACCTGACGCTTCAGACACTAAGTGTCAGTCTCTAGTAGCGAAGAGAGGCTAAAAATATAGGTCGGGTGGGGGAGAAGCCTTTTTAGGGTAAAATCACATTTGTATTTCCTCTCTAATATGGCAGTTTTGAGTAATAGAGATGTTAAACGAGGCCCAGGGTGGCTCGTTCAGCCTTGCACATGCTTCCCATGTGAGAGAATGTATCGGCATTGCTGGTTACTCTCTGCTGGAATTGAGTAAGGTTCCCCCCCACCCTCCTTTTTCCTAGGGAAAATCTCCCCGTGGACGGGACGCTTCTACTCCCTGCTGGATCCTTCCTATGCAAAGAACAACATCCCCATCATCGCCTCCGTCTCCGAGCACCAGCCCACCACTTGGTCCTCCTACTACTTTGACCTGCAGCTTCTTGTTTTCATGTTCCCAGGTGAGCCCAGAGCAGATGTCATCAGACGCCTATTTATTAAATCACCGTACAACACCGGAAGGGTTGTAGTCTGCTGGCCACGACCGCAGCCTCCCGTCTCCGCGCGGTGCTGGTCTGCCGTGGAGCGCTACGTGCCTCTGCCGACTGTTTTTTATTTCAGGCAACAGATTGCTAAGGTGAACCTGACCCATTTCTCTTTCCTTTTCGCAGTCGGTCTGTATTACTGCTTCAGTAACCTCTCGGACGCCCGCATTTTTATCATCATGTACGGCGTGACCAGCATGTACTTCTCCGCTGTGATGGTGAGGGCTGCTGCCTGCTGGGCACAAGCAGGACGACAAACTGGTCTTAACAAAGCCAATTTAATTCCTTTTTCTGAACTTCCTGATGATGGTTCTTCCACCTTGAGCTGGCCGAAACGTTCATGAGGCTTTTCTCCCTTCCTTAAAACTGGTTTATTTGCCCCTCTGTGCAGTGAGGGAACGTGGTGTTTCAAAACTTACTGTTTTGGGTGTTACTCGTGTCTGCAAGGCCACCGCTGTCTGCCACTGAGTCTCTGTTCCTGGTCTCCCACAGCTGAGCTGCAAACCCAAATTCTCCAGGTATCTGAGCGGGGACTGACGACAAACGGCTGCTTATGAGCCCATTTTCACTCTGGCTGTAGCCCCAAGCCCTGAACGTGGGCTGATTTCTGTGTGTGGAGGCATCTACCGATTCTTGGCTCCCCCTCAGATTGCCCAAGGGTGTTAGATTGAGGTCAGTTCTCTGCCTTGGCCAATTTTGAGGTCTTCAGAGAACTTCCCTCGGGGGTGTCCAAGATGCTCCCAGTCTGCACCCGCTAAAAAACTCAGCTACCGGTTTATCTTGAGGTCGATGTTTCTGCTGAATTTGGGTTTGCATGTAATTTCCCTCTTCTCTCGGATTTCTGCCCGGATTTCTCCGACAGGGACTGACAGTTCTGCTGTTACCCATAGGTGCGTCTGATGCTGGTGCTGGCCCCGGTGATGTGCATCCTGTCCGGCATCGGGGTTTCTCAGGTGTTGTCCACCTACATGAAGAACCTGGATATCAGCCGGCCGGACAAGAAGAGCAAAAAGCAGCAAGACTCCACTTACCCCATCAAAAATGAAGTGAGTGCTGGGCCGGCTCGGGAAGGGGGAGAAGACACCTAGTCCTGGTGGGGGGGAGTGTGGGAGGCTGACGGCCTCTTCCCTCCAGCGTTGACCTCGATTTGCTCCTCCAGGTTGCCAGTGGCATGATCCTGGTCATGGCTTTCTTCCTGATCACCTACACCTTCCACTCCACCTGGGTGACCAGCGAGGCGTACTCCTCCCCCTCCATTGTGTTGTCCGCCCGGGGTGGGGACGGCAGCAGGATCATCTTTGATGACTTCAGAGAAGCCTATTACTGGCTGCGTCATAACACGCCGGAGGTAAACGGGTAATTTGGGCCGTGGGGATGCAACATCATCTGCTGAGGCACTGATGGCACGTCTGGTGTTTGGATGTAGGATGCGAAGGTGATGTCCTGGTGGGACTACGGGTACCAAATAACTGCCATGGCCAACCGGACCATCCTGGTGGACAACAACACCTGGAACAACACGCACATCTCCCGTGTCGGTCAGGTAGGTCCTTCCCTCGTCCGCTGCCTTGCCCTGCGTTCCTGGGGCACCATGTGGCGTGAGTGACGCTGTGTCTGCTCCAGGCGATGGCGTCGACGGAGGAGAAGGCCTACGAGATCATGAGGGAGCTGGACGTCAGCTACGTGCTGGTAATCTTTGGAGGCCTCACCGGGTATTCATCCGACGGTAAGATCCTGCTCCGAGCCGGGTCAAACCCATCCACGGGGCACTGGTGGTTGCAGGCTTCTCCCAAACAGCTCCCCTAAAGGAGCAAAGTCCCACCTTCAGATGAGGCTGCAAGGTGGAAACGGTACCAAAATGCTCCTCTCTGGAAGCTGCATGTACCTTTTTTGCTCTCCTCCAACTCAACGTCTCGCTCTTTTGCCCCACCTCAACCCAAGTCAACCCAACTCCTTGCTCTTTCCCCCAACTCCTTGCTCTCCACCTTTCAGACATCAACAAGTTCCTGTGGATGGTGCGTATCGGCGGCAGCACGGACACAGGGCGCCACATCAAGGAGCACGACTACTACACCCCCACGGGGGAGTTTCGGGTCGACCGCGAGGGCTCCCCAGTGCTCCTCAACTGCCTCATGTACAAGATGTGCTACTACCGCTTCGGCCAGGTCTACACCGAAGCCAGTAAGTCCCCAAAACCGCCTGGTGTGGGGCAGTGACATCACTTTTGGGGTGCCCCACTGTGCCCCCAACATCTTCGGGGTGCTATGGGGCAGTGCTGACTGTACTTTGCCCTCTCTAGAGCGAC
>NW_010530196.1:0-998 GCF_000687285.1 Phaethon lepturus | reverse complement strand
GATGCAGCCCAGGATGCGGTTGGCTTTCTGGCCTGCAAGCGTACATTGATGGGTCATGTTGAGCTTCTCATCAACCAACACCCCCAAGTCCTTCCTGGCAGGGCTGATCTCAATCCATTCTCCACCCAGCCTGTATTTGTGCTTGGGATTGCCCCAACCCATGTGCAGGACCTTGCACTTGGCCTTCTTGAACCTCATTAGCTGGCCCACCTCTCAAGCCCATCAAGGTCCCTCTGGATGGCATCCCTTCCCTCCAGCATGTCGACTGTACCACACAGCTTGGTGTCGTTGGCAAACTTGCTGAGGGTGCACTCAATCCCACTGTCCATGTCGCTGACAAAGATGTTAAACAGCGCCGGTCCCAATACCGACCCCTGTGGAACGCCACTCATCACTGGTCTCCACTCAGACAACGAGCTGTTGACCGCAACTCTTTCAGTACAACTGTCCAGCCAATTCCTTATACACTGAGTGGTATATTTGTAAAATCCACATCTCCCTAATATAGAGACGAGGATGTCGTGCAGGACAGTGTCAAATGCTTTGCACAAGTCCAGGTAGATGACATCAGTGGGATGGTCTGCGAAAGCATTTAAGAAAGGAAAAAACACTGTGCAGGAGTGTGCAAGAAAGGGGAGTCGGGGTGGGGGGGAAAGTGAGAGAAACAATCCTGCAGACACCAAGGTAAGTTAAGAAGGAGGGGGAGGAGGTGCTTGAGTATCCAGAGAGGAGGTTCACTGCAGCTTGTGGAGAGGACCATGGTGGAGCAGATATCTACACTGCAGCCCATGGAGGATCCCATGCCACAGCAGGTGGATGTGCACTGAAGAAAGCTGCAGCCTGTAGAGACCCCATGCTGGAGCAGGCTCCTGGCAGGAACTGTGGCCCATAGAGAGGAGCCCACGCAGGAGCAGGGTTCCCTAACAGGATCTATAGCCCATGGAGGAGCCATGTTGGAGAAATCTTATCCTGAAGAACTGCAGCCCATGGGAAGGACC
>NW_010530195.1:0-4786 GCF_000687285.1 Phaethon lepturus | reverse complement strand
CGGGAGGGAAATGGACAGCACACGGACCCGCACAGAGGGAGAAGCCTCTTTACTGTCATACGGGGCGGTCCAGGCCTCAGCACAGGCTCAGCCCTTTGGCCCGAGGAGCCGCTGCAGTGTCCTCCCCCACCAGGGGACGGCCGGACGCCCCCGGCCCCTCCGCGGGGCTGCACGTGGCGGGGGGGTTCCGCCCCCACGCCGCACTCCTCCCGGGCTGGCTCACTGACAGCACGTGATGCCAGGACATGGACCCTCGCCTCCCATCCCGCCGGTGTGGGATCCACGGGGTTGGCACGTGACGGTCGAGAGGAGCGCTACCCCCTCACAGGCTGCGGTCCTGGCTCAGGCGCTGCTGCAGGAGGTCCCAGGCCTTCTCCACCTGCCAGAGAACCCACATGGGGTGGCCAAGCCAGGGACAAGGCGAGGGGCACTACAGCACGGGAAGGGGCAGGAGCGTCACACAAGGGTCCCACACATCCCGTCCCATCCCTTCCCTGTTGCATTTACATCCCCAAACTCACCCCTCGTGGCCATGCCCAGAGGCACCCTCAATGGTGAGCAGCATACCCAGGCACAGCACTGAGCCCTCCAGTCCCTGTCACAGTCACCCACCTGCCCCTCTGCCACCTGAGACAGACCTCAGTGCTGCAGCCAGCCCGAGGCTCACCTGCTTGCGGGTGATGTCCGGCTCCCAGAGCGTGCACAGCACCACCTGCGACTGCTCCACCCTTTGGCTGTTGGTCATCTGGCTCTGCAGCCGGCTGCGAGCAGCCTCCTCGCTCAGCCCGTCCCTGGCCATGATGCGCTTCACAGCCTGGCAGGATCAGAGGGGACACTCAGGCGCTCGGAGGGGAAGCTGAGAACCAGCCCCAGCAGCAAGCAACAGGCCAAGGGACATCACCCACCTCCTCCTCCGGGATGATGGCCGTCCACACTTCATGGACCATGTCTTGCCAGCCAGCCTCCAGCAGCACGGCAGCATCCAGCACGCACACGGCCTTTCCTATGGGACAAGGCCATTTCTCATTACCTGGTAATTGCAAGGCAGCACGACTACTCCTTGCAGTCCAACTCAGCCAGTCCGCTTACACTCATAGTCACATTTTCCTGCAAACTGGCAGCACAGACACTTTACTGCTGAGCCAAAGAACCTCACGTGGAAAAGACAACAGCAGGCAGTGTTTGCTGAAAGGGCGCACCCGGGATGGCAGGTCTCCCAGGCACGGCAAGCCAATGCCTTCAGCCGAATGCCTATTGAACTACCACAGCATCTCCCAAGAGCTGGAAAAATTCTGCCCCCAGAAGGAATACACACCACACTCACTGCTGGAGCACTACACCAAAACCAAACTTGAAGTCACATGGGAAACAGAAAGCAACCTCCACCCTCCTTCAGTGTAGGAAGCTTGAGGTAAAGCCTGTCCCAGTTGCCAGCCCAGCTGAGTGAAGGGGTTTGCTCAGAGATGCACTGGTGAAAATCCCCAGCAAGCTGCCCAGCAGAGAAGAGGCGGGTCTGAGCATGGAAAATACCCACAGTGCTGCCAAAAGCTGCAGATTCCTGGGGGCTCTGAGTCATGGTGTGCTGTGCAAAACCATGCACCCAACTCCCACCTTTGTGCTGTGATGGGAGCCGCCCCAGTTACCTTGAGCATCTGCCTCCCCAATCTGCTCCTTGACCATCTGAGCTATCTCAGGCCACACAATGTCCGTGAGACTCTTCAGCTGCTCCTAGAAAGGACCACAACAGGATTTGGTTACTTGGCCTCAGAACCCCTGGGCAGCCAACAAGGGGATCACTGGTGGCAGCAGCGGTCACAGAGGGCACCCAGAAAGAACCTGCTAAAGCACAGGGACAGACCTGGCCCATGGCCTGCTCACTAAGCGCAAGGAAGGAAAGCTTCCACGCTGGCCAGAGGCGTGGATGGGGTCCATGACCCCTTGGCCCGCTGATGGGGTCAAGGTTCTTTTTCCTATTTTTTTACTTGCCCTGCCAGGCACAGCAGAATCTTGGTTTCTGCTGTGAGAGCTCCTTTGCAAAGACCTGCCCCACAGCACAGCGAGCTCCCCATGCAGCAGCACCCAGGTAAGACCCATCCTTCTCAGGGGAACCCCTCAAGCTGCGTTCACGCTTGGGCTGGAGCAGCCCGCAGGACCTGAGCGAAAGGCTGAGCACTGGCCCAGCCAACAAAGCCAGGCACAGAGGGTCAGGCTCGGCTGCCACATCACCAAGCCCCACTGAGCACAAGCCCAAACCTCGCCAGGGTCAGAGAGCACCGGCTCCACGTATGTCAGGACTGTTGCTCCATGCTGGGTGAAGGACAAGTGTGCGACAGAGAGGACAGGGATGGGGACAGGGAAGAGCAGCAGCTGCCAGGGCAAAAGGAGCATGTCCAGCACGCTGCTGACTTGACTACAGAGACAGGATCTGTATGTCCTGCCCTGTCTGTACGTCACTGCCAGCAAGTACAGTCAGGAAGGCATCATCAGCTCAAAAGGCTGAAAAATAAAAAGCCTCAGCACAGATGGAAAGCTCCCTGCTCATGAGATTAAATATTGACAGTCTCTGTGCCACTCTTACCTGGTTTCCAAACACTTTGGCCCCAAGGACTTTCCTGTTAATTGTCCCATCTTCATTCAAGATTTCTGCAAGACAGAAGCAGAACAGGCTTGGGAGGAATGAATCCAACTCACTTCCCTGCGGCAAGCCTAGGTCAAAGTGGAAGGATTTCTGCACGGGGCTCTCAAAAGGACCCAGAAAGGAGCTATAAAACTTGACCTGGCAGCTCATCACCTTACTCCAGAAAAGGACAGGGAAGAGCTTTTCCTAGACAAACAGCAGCCTGGTTTAGCCTTCCACAGCAGCCAGTTTACAGTAGCTCTGACATGGGACACGCAAGACTTTGGGAAAGCAGTGGTTTGCCTTGCTCAGGCCCAACCAAAGAGTCCCATCTGGGTGGTGTGGAGCCCAAAACCCATGGTGGGGGAAGGGAGTGCAGGCCAGGAGAGCTCCCTGGGACGTTAGGATAATGGCACATGCCTCCCTCCTCTTCCTCCTCCCAGTCTTCCCCACAGCCTTCGGTGGCTCTACCTGCCCCAAAGGCTGCCACAACCGGCCCGTAGGCAGGGCCACCAGGGACATAGACGGTGTGGCCCAGCTTGTCTGCGTCGATAAGGAACGCTCCCAGGTGCCCCAGGAGTTTGGCAATGGAGGTTTTCCCACTCCCGGTTCCTCCAGTCAGGCCGATCACGTACGGGCGCGAAGGCAAGGCAGGGTCTTGCTAAGGGAAGAAGGAAAGCCATTGCCAGCAGACAGAGGATGTGGGCACTGCTGGAGAAGGACCCTGACCACCTGGCCTGGAGACGGGCATGACAGGTCCTGGCCCAGCAGAGCAGGGGCCTGATCCTGCCGGGGGCCAGTACAGGCAGCAGGCAGGCAATCCTCTGAAACTTGTCCCCCCACAGCAGGGTGACGAGCTGGCTCTCCAGCTCCTGAGGCTGCCACCCCTCTCCCCAGCACACTGTTCCCATCACAGCCGGCGGCTCTTCCAAGCAACCCCTCACCCGTGGGGGCTGCAGCAGCGTCCCCAGCAGCCTCTGCCGGAGGCTGGAGGAGCTGATCTTCTCTTCCTCGTTCTGACTGTGGTCAGGGTCCTTCATCAAAAGGATCTCATAGAGAGACAGCTCGGGGAGCCCCTGCAAAGAGAAGAGACCCCTGAGAGCTGTCAGTCCCGGCAGCTGTGGGGACGCAGTGGAGGGAAGGGGTCTCAGCGGGAGGTCAAGGCCAGCACGAACGAGGCCGCAGCCTCCCCCAGCATCCCCACAGGGCAGCTCCATCCCCAGGAGGGACACATTCCTGGCAGCCGAGAGGGGAAGGGAGCCCACAGAGCTGCTTGTCTGACCCCAACCCTCCACACGTGTGGGGCTGGCAGCGCTGCCCGGGGTTGTGCTGTGTGCAGAGGCTGCTGCACCACCCGTGGGGCGCACGCAGCCGGGGGCAGCTCGGCACTCAGCACCCATCTGCAGGATGCTGACAGACACGTGCACTGGCATCCTGCCCTTAAGCCCGGGCCGTGGCACGCTGGGGCACCGAACAGCCGCGGCTGCTCACCAGCCCACAGCCAGTGGCAGGCAGGGGCAAGAGGGCAGGAAGGGGCAGCCCACCAGGCTCCTGCGCAGGCATTACGTTTTCAAGTCTCTTCTTGTTCACGGCCTCCCCTCCCCTGCGGGTCTCCTCGCTGACCACCAAGCACTGCAGATCGGGGTCTGTGACCGAGGGGCCGTAGGGGTCGACCAGAGGCACGATGTCGTAATGCAGTGAGGGCTTCACGTCCTCCAGGAACTCACGCAGCTTTGCCGCTCGCAGCTCATACGGCTCGATCAGCTCCATCAGAACCTTGTCTGCCAGGTGCCAGGAGGATGGAGAAAGCAAGAGAGCGTCCATTTAACAACACACAGCTCCTGGAGTGGCGGTGGAGAGCGACGGAAAAACAAGACCAGGAGTTGGAGACAAAACCCATCCATGACATTGGGAGGCTGCCTCCTCCAGCTCTCCTGGCACCCAACGCGCCCTAAGCTCCGCATCTGCATGCCTCGCTCACTGGCGTGGATAGGATGCCAGGTCCCCACCATCACCCTGCCCGGACAGCACTGCCCGGGCGCTTTGGGTGCATGGCTGCCGGGACCCCACGCGCCACGGGACCCCCAGAATGCCAGCTGCGGCACTGGTCCCTCTCGCTGCCCTGTCCCGGTCTGCAGCGGGCTGACACCTGGCCCCATACCAGCAGCA
>NW_010530194.1:2676-11939 GCF_000687285.1 Phaethon lepturus | reverse complement strand
GGCCTCCCCCAGCCTGGGGGCCGTGCTGTGGGGAGCGGGCGGGTGGGTTTGCTGCCCGGTCAGGCCTCTTCTGCTCTTTATCAACTCTGACCTGCCTTTTTTTAAGTGAGGGTGTTAAAAACCTTTTACGGGGAATTTGCGGTGCTGGTGTCCCCACCTCTGCAGGGGAGTTCTCTGACAGTTTATGGCTGGGGGGGGTTTTGTCTACTTTGTGTGATTTTGTCTACTTGTGGTTTTATAGTGCCGGTTATTTCAAGTTCCTCCCAAATTGTAGCGTATTTCTGCTCGGTTGTTTTGGCATTTGGGCTTATCTCATTAATGTGTTGGCTGGTTTTATTTTTAACTTGAAGTTCTTTTTACTGCACAGCTCGATCAGTCTGTTCTTTTACTAGAAAATTTCCCTGATCTGAGCTGTTCCTCTTCATCCCATGTCTCCTCTCAGGCGCAGGGTTGTGTTTCTCTTGCCAGAGTCACTAGCAGATGTCTGTCTGAGCTCGGTCCTGCTCAGCACCTGCTTGTTATTCCTGGGCCCCTGCTTTAAGTAATCCTCTTGTCCTTTCCCGAGTTAGCTGTCTGGCCCTCTTATCGAGGAAGGGGAGCCTGGCTTGTCTGTCCATGCTGCTCTTTTCCCTCTGAAGACCCAGAGCAGCCAACACAGTTTGTGCTCTTTTCTTGAGCTGCGTTCCCCTAGCGTAGCTTGCTCTAGAAGGATCTTAGAGAAAGGTACCGGGAGCCCTGAATTTGTTTCTTCCTGCTTGGTCAGTGAAGCTGAACTTCCAAGGGCGGATGCGGTAGGACCAGCGCCAAACCTTGTCGTAATTGTGTCTGGGATTGTAGGATGCTGCAGGGACCCAGCTGCTGACCTTCCCCTCCACTAACGCGCCTTTCTCTCCCTCTCTCCGCAGGAAAGCGAGGATGGCATTGAGGGAGACGGTGAGTAACGACTCCCTGGCATGCGGGTGCTGTTCGTGTGCAAAAAGTAAAAACCAGACAAAATGCTTTTCCAATAGTCCCGTGGTGGTTGACATCCCAGATGTTAACTCATAATAGTAGGCAAATGAGGGGTGCAGAGACAGCGCATCCCAAACTCGCCCTTGCTTCCTCCTGTGTGAGCTGGCAATGGTGTTCATCGGGGACGCTTTGGTGCCCTTGGAGGGGCTGTTCACTGCGCCTTTGCTGGTGGTTGCCCGCAGTGCAGCCTGTTACGCGTAGAGAGAAGCTGTGTTTCTGCTTCTGCCCTGACACCAAACTCGTTTTTCTCCCCTGCAGCTGTGCTCTCAGATTACGAAAGCGCAGAAGACTCTGAGGTAAGAGGAGTCTCTGTCCTGGTGTTTAAGGGCTTTGCCGAGTGACTGCATCTCGCGTAATTTTAGCACAAAACCCAGTTTGTGTCCTTCGTTCTCTTCCACTGACCTCGTTCTCAGCGATTACCTTTGTCTCAAGATACCAGCTCATGTTCTTCGTGCCAGCCGTGCAGAGACTCGGAGTGAGCTGTGCTGCACTGTAGTCATCACCGCTGCAGAGGAAAACGGTCTCTCCCAGTCTGAGCCCCTTGCCAGGCACTTCTCTGGCGTATGGACCACGGTGCTGGGCAGCCAGCGCTGGGCCCAGCCCTGGAGAGATGCTGGCTGTGCTGCTGGGGGGTGGATGTAGGGCCAGTGTGTATGGGGAAAAAAACGCCCGGCTCCTCAGACGTTGGATACTCAGAGCAGGATGTGCCACGGCCAAGAAGGGTGTGGAAGGAAGTGTAGGATGCTTCTTGCATTTGAATTAGTTAAGATTAAAAAACTAAGTGCTGGGTTGCAAGCATCCCAGGCAGCATCTCTGTCTTCTGCGTACAGCAGATGGAGGGGTAAGCACTGGCAGGGCTGTGCTGGGTGTGTGCCGAGAAAATCCCACCTCATGGCCACTGAGACCCCCTGCCTGTGCCTGGGAGGCAGCCTGTGCAGCAGCCTGTGGCTGTAGCTTTCCCTGGATTTTTAGTTCAGGACTGCAAGTGTAACATCTTTATAAAGTTTAGAGAAGTTACAGTTTCTAACGGTTACAATGAAGGTTTTCTAGTGAAAACTCTTCTCTTGAGACAGCTGTTTTGGGGATCTTGAGGGGGGCAGCAGTTAGAGAAAACACAAAACAACAAGGCAGATGAAATCGAAGCTCGTAGGGGCTGTTAATTTGTGAATTAATCCCTGCCATTAGTGAGGAAGGAGCGCGGTGGGACGTGGCAGGTAAGGGGCAGCTCCCCGCGTTCGCTGTGCAGCAGCTTTTCAAGCCTGGAAACCTGCGTGGAGGCTCGCCGGAGGCTCGGCGCGCGTAGAAGCAGAGCGGCGCTGGCGCACGCTGGGCTCTTGGAGCAGCGGGGGTATTGCATCACTGACATGCCAGGATGACTCTGTTCCTGTGCCTAAAAATAATGCCACGTCTGGGTTTCCCCAACGTAAACAAAAGGAACAGTTGATGTGCAAATACGCTGTGTTGAAAGAGAAAAATAGAGCAGTCTTTTTGTTAATCACGCAGAGCTATTTTTAGTGTCAGTTCCAGCCTAAGCAAGGCTTGCAGGCTCCTGGAGGGTGAAACGAGGTCACGCTCCTGCGAGCAGAGTGCTCGGAGTGAGTCAGCTGAGTAACTCCAGGGAATTTGGAAACGCGGCGCTGGCTGGATCTGGGCCCTCAGTGTGGGAAGGAAGGGACGGTCTGAGGGCCCTGGTTTGCTGGTCTCCCCGGCTTGCACGAGCCCTTTCCTTTCGGAGCGGTGAGAGGCTGTGGCTTTGTGGGGAAGCTGGTCGCAGCTCTGTTCTAGAAAGCCTGACTGTTGGTGGGGACAGGTGTTGGGTTTAATCTTTGCATTTTTCTGTAAAAGTACAGGGGTAGGAAGGACCTTGAGAGCTAATCCTCTGCTTTGAAAGAGTCAGGTCTCTAACAACTGGAACAAGGCTCTAACTTCAGATTTGGGGACTTGTGTGGGGAAATTCCTGGGGGACCTGTTGCCAAAGGTGCATGTTTGGGTAACTGGGGCTCTTTCAGGCAGAGGAAGAGGATTACAGCGAGGAAGAAAGTGCCAAAGTGGAACTGAAGCAGGATAGTAATGACTCCTCTGAGTCAGCGGCAAAAGTAGAGAAAGGGGATGAGAAACCTGACTCCAAAGGTGCTGTAACTGGTGAGAGGCAAAGCGGGGATGGGCAGGTAGGTGTTAAACATGCGTTCTCTGGGCCGCAGAGGGCTTCTCGCAGAGGGACTGCTGCAGTGGTAAGAGCTGTCTGATTTTGACAGGAGAGCACTGAACCTGTTGAGAATAAGGTTGGAAAAAAAGTTCCTAAGCACCTGGATGACGACGAGGCTCGGAAGAACCAGGCTTACATCCCGCGCAAAGGGCTCTTCTTTGAGCATGACCTCCGAGGGCAGACGCAGGAGGAGGAGGTCAGGTATGTGAGTGTCCCCGACGTGTCTGCCTCGCTCTGGGAGGGTGAGGCCAACTCCCGGGCCAGCGTTTGGCAGCGCAGCTCCTTGCTTCAGTGTGAAGCACTGGCAGAGTCTGTCCTTCGATTGCCTGCTTACTGTGTCCTGCCAGGACATTTTAGCTCTTTGTCTTGGAGGAGAGACTGAGGGTGGTGCAGAAAAGAACACCCACAAGGAAAGCTTCTTGCCAATAAGCAGTGACCCTTCTGGCTGCTTTTCAGCAACAGCAGCGGGTCGACTAGCAGCTGCTGGGCAGGAGGAGTGGGAAGACGAAGAGCCGCTGTCTCCTGTGCACACCCTGCCCTAGAAACGCTCAGTCTCTGTGTGTGGGACTGGTTGAAGCTGCCACATCTCTTTGGCTTTTGCAACAACTTCTTGGTTCTCCCTGTGTAACTGTTCCAGGCCGAAGGGTCGTCAGCGGAAGCTGTGGAAGGACGAGGGCCGCTGGGAGCACGACAAATTCCGGGAGGACGAGCAGGCCCCCAAGACCAGGCAGGAGCTGATCGCGCTTTATGGCTATGACATCAGGTCAGCTCACAACCCCGACGACATCAAGCCGAGGAGGATGCGCAAACCAAGGTGAGCAGCAAAGTCAGACTAGAGCCTGGCTTGTCCCAGGCAGAGATGGGTCTGAAGCCCCGAAGAGGGAAAGCCCTGTTGTTGGCTTTGGCCTTGTGGTGGGACCTTGGTCCTGGGATTTCTAGATGCTTCATCCTGGAGAGGGGTTCCCAGGCATGATGGTACCTCTCACCCAGGGATTTCTTTCCAGTCGTTTGTACTATTTTTCTCTCTCAGGTTTGGGAGTCCTCCTCAGCGAGACCCAAACTGGTCCAACGAGAGGCCAAATAAGCCCCCAAGGCACCAAGGTGCAGACAGCACTTCAGCTTCCCCGCGAACCTTCACCAACAGGAGCTCTGCAGGTACAGGGAGGATGCCCCCACCTAGGAACTACCCGAGGATGGGCGGCTACAAAGAGACCCGTCCAAGCTATCGAGCTTCAGAAGCAAGCATCCAGCATCTGGCTCGAAACGGCGAGCAAGCGAAACAGGAGAGCAACTATCGAGCGAAGCATGCGGAGCAAACCCCACCGAGAGACAAGTCACCTGAGATGGAAGCGGTCCACAGCAGCCCTGCAAAGGAGGAGGTTGCTTTGGAAAACCAAGCCACAGCTGCTGATTCTTCACAGCCACCACCAGACAGACCAATTGAAAAGAAGTCTTATTCCCGGGCAAGAAGGACCAGAATCAAAGCTGGGGATGCAGGGAAGCTGGCGGACGAAGCGCCCGCTTCGGAAGGGCTGACTCCAGTGCCTCCAAAACCTGTGCAAGCCGAGACGTCCCCCCCACCAGCCAAGACCAGTAACTGGGAGTCACCAGTAGAATCTAGCTTGGATGGACTTGAGCAAGAGATGACCCAAATGAATCTCACGGAGCAGAACTGGACTCCGGGGCAGTCGCAGTTCATACAGCCCCGGGAGCTGAGGGGTAAGTGAGTGCAGCCTTGTTGGTTTTCCGCTGCAGCCCCAGCCAAAGGCAGTTCTGCATTCGTGTAGTCAGTCAGAGCTGAATTGTCTCTGCCCGAGTCCGATTTCAGGGTATGTACGTGATGGCGATGCATGCTGCTGAGAACGTGCCGTAGAGGTGGTTAGAGGGGACAAAAGAGAAGAGGAAAAGGGGAAATTAAACATTCCAATGTAGGTGACTTGAATTAGGGCTGGTAAGGATGTAAAACTAGAATTGAAGCTGAAGGCCTGTGTGCGGAACAGGCCGCAGGGACTTTGTGCGGTGTGAATCACGGTGAGACCAGCTGCTGCAGCAGTCGGAGTTCGGCAGATAAGGAGCGTTGTGCTCAGTTGGCAGGTAAGGACCATGAATAATTGGGCTCCTGTAATGTCCTGCTCAGGGGCAGGAGGGAACTCCCCTCTGTTTATCAGCTTATTTCCTAGCACTGGGATTCGGTTGCCGCTAGCTAAGGCCTGATTGGGATTGGCAAATTCACTTGTGCCTGGTAGGAGGACGCTGATCTGTTTGCAGCAGCAGGCAGCCTGGCTGAGGGAGGGGTGTGTGGCAGAGCTACCCCTGTGTGAGCTAAGGACTGAGTTCTAGTTGAGCATCCATGCGAGAGGTCATTCAGGTATAATTATCTCTTTACAGAATTAGAGTCGCCTTCTGGGGAGTGTTAGAGCCCTTCCCAAGGGAAATAAAACTGGAGCAAGGAGAAGAAAAGCGACTTGCTGCTTTCATAAGCATCTCTTGAGGTTTAGGTCATGAAACCATAAGTCATCTTGTACTGATGTGACTGGTAAAATCTTTGTGTGAACAGATCCTTGGTCTTGACTGCAGAGGCGAGAAGACAGGCTTTAAACACACCACTAGAATGAGAGTTCCATAGTGCTGTGATGTGCAGTTGAGATTATGTGCTCTTTTGGTGCTTAAAAATAAAGCATCTTAACAAATTTACCATGAGATAGCTCTAGACTGCAGGTAGGAGACCACTTTCTGTCTGTAAGAAGGAGGTATTACTCTACTGTCCCTTCGTTTCTTCCTAGCAGAGAAGGTAGGAATTAATTCTGGGAGGCATTTGGCTAGGTGAGCCAGCCGTCAGGTCATTCTGTATGTGCAGCATGCGTGCCTGTGTGTGTACTTGCAATACCAGTGGTCCGTGGGCGCTTTCAGTGTTTGTTTTGTCCACTTTTGTTCCCCTGGAATCACCTGTGATCTGTTTGGCACTGTGGTTTTAAATGTGTGCCAGAACTTTGTTGTTTGAATTAAAAGGAGCCAGTGATAAAGTGGTTACGCCCTGTAGAGAGTTTAAACTGCAGCTTACCCAGTCCCACGTGGATCTTTGTTTCTACTCTGCAGAGTCCTTGACTCTGCAGGAACAGAGCTTAGGTAAGGACCTGGATTTCAAGCGGAGGATTTACTCTTTTTTTAGCAAGATTTAAAAGGTGTTGAGCAGTGTGGATGATTGTGCAGTGGCACAACAGCTTATAATTTGTACTGAAATATTTAAAATTGTAACCCAAGAGATGAGTTGCTAGAAAAGGTTTCTCGTCATGAAAGCAAGAGCCGTGCTTGTCTGTGGTACAGGAATGTCCCCAGGCTGCCGGCGTTCACAGGGCCAGACCAATGCTTCCTGGCAGCGCCCTCGGCGGGTGAGGTGGCTCCTTACTGGGAACAAATGCAAATGCAAACCATAATAACCAGTTTATTTCTTCCTCAGGTATTCCCAACCATATGCACGTGGGAACTGGGCCACCACCTCAGTTTAACAGGATGGAGGAAATGGTAAAGCATGTTGCGTGGAGTGTGACTCTTGCTTTTAGAAGTGCAGAAGCCTAGCATTTATTTGTTTCTGGGCTGGAGTAATTAGAGGCTGCCTGTGACACCTCAGCCTTTCCCTTTTGTGGGTGTTCACAGTTTTTACTGTGTGACCCAGATAGAGGTTTGCAGGGGCTGGTGGGGGAGCGGTGCTCCCTTGCTGGAGGGAGGGCTCCTGCCCTTCGCGCTGACCCTCGTCGATGCCTTTGGACTCTTGCAGGCGGTGCAGGGGGGCCGTGTCAAACGCTACTCGTCACAGCGGCAGAGACCGCCGGTGCCGGAGCCTGCCCCCCCCATGCACATCAGCATCATGGAAGGGCACTACTACGACCCACGTGAGTGTTTCCCTCCCGCTCCTGAGGTTCTGTGTGTGCTCAGACCTGAGCAGCTGGGGCAGGAGCTCCCCTGGCTCCTGTTAGGGTTGGGCAGATTGGGGCTTTGTCTTCCCTGTCCTTTGTAAGTAGCATTGTTGCGTTGTCCCGTATGGTAACTAAAAAGCTGCCCTGAGCTTCCCTGGTTGGTGTTTAAACCCACTGAAACACGATCGGTGTAACCGCCTCCCCTCCCTGTGCAAGGACTCTAGGACACTGCTTTTCTTCATGAGAACGAGGGTTTAAATTTAACTTGAAATCAGAGCAATGTCTTTGTGATTTAAGAGCGAGGAGAATTACAGAACAAGACTGAGGATGGATTAGGAATTTACTCCAGCACTTAGTGTTGGAGAAGAAATTCCCCAAGTATTCCCCTGCTTTGTAAAGGGAGTAGGAGCCTTTTCTGTTGGCAGTGCGTAGCATCTGTGAGGCTGGTAGACGGCGTGTGCCGATGGGAATGTAGCTTGCAGCACTGTTGTAACGGTAGCTGGCTGGGGGGTGTGTGTGACTTGCTGCAGTAGAATAAAATTCGGTGGAGCTTTTCCTTACCAACTGTTGTGTGTTGCAGTACAATTCCAGGGACCAATCTACACCCACAATGAGAACCCGGCCCCGCTGCCGCCCCAAGGGATGATCGTACAGCCAGAAATGCACCTCCCTCATCCAGGTGAGGAACCAGCTCCCCAGTGGGGCACGGGGCAGCAGGTACCGATGTTGCGATTGTGCCCTGGGGCAGCTCAGCCTCTGCTGGGGAGCAGATAACTCTGGTTTCGCGCAGCCTCTGTTGCTGGGGGAATCCATTTTCCCTGTTTCTACAACATGGAAGAGACCTGCTTCCCTCATGCAGTGAGACTGGATTGACATAAATTTTAAGGAAAGAAAAATAGATGTTTCCAGCCCTTGCAGGCAGCGCAGGACCGAGATGATCTGAATGCTTTGGCAGCCTCTAGCCAGATGTCTGCAGGTTCTGTGCAGACCCTCCTGGCTGAGTCCCTTCCCCTTCAGTGGGGTGCTTGGCTCTGCCAGCTGTTGTGCTAGGCTGGTTCTTCAGTCCCTGCTGCTTGTAGAGCAGAAAGGAAAAGCAGAAGTGAGAGCTGTTGAATTGGCATGTTCTCTATCTTGCCTGCAAAAACTGTTTCCTGAAGTGGATGTGCTGACCGGGGCTATGTCCGGTTCCAGTAAATCGAGACCCTGGTGTTGGAGAGGGGGCCGTGCTCCGCTGTGCTGGGAAGTGCTTCCCTTTTTCCCCTCCCAGCACAAGAGCAGGGGCCTCGTGGCTGCAGGAAAGGCCTCTGAGCAAAATCCTTCTCCTTCCTGTGGCAGCGGGGAAGGCGCAGCCGTGCTGACCTGCTGGCGTCGTAGCAGCCCCGTCCCTCCGCGGGACTCCCTGGCTTTACACACGACATCATGTTCAGCTTCTTTTTGTCGCTTCCCAGGTTTACATCCCCACCAGCCGCCAGCCCCCATGGCAAACCCTGGGCTGTACCCTCCGCCAGTCTCCATGCCCCCCGGCCAGCCCCCGCCGCAGCAGCTGCTTGCACCGACTTACTTCTCCCCTCCTGGAGTCATGAATTTTGGGAATCCTGGCTATCCCTACCCACCGGGAGCACTGCCCCCTCCGCCCCCTCCTCACCTCTATTCCAACACGCAGGTGAGCCAGCTGCGCTGCGCGTCTCCGTCCTGAGCAGGAGCTGTTGAGAGCAGATGGGATTCTGTGGTGTGGGAGTGTATTCTCTCAGGCTTCCTGGGAGAGGATGGGGAGCAGCTGGGCTGCTCCGTGGTGGGAGGTTGTTTACTGTCATCCCCCTCTCTGCTTGGGGTGGGTAACCTAAAAGGGCTACTCCCACGGCTGCCGCGCAGCTACCCTGGATTTAGGGTCTAGGGGATGAAATGCCTGTTTTGGTGGATCTCGGGATTAAACTCTTCCCCTACAGAACAGGGAAGCAGTCTGCCAGGAGCCTGTGGATCCGTACAGCCCCCCCAGGTCCCTGCTAAGCCAAGGACACCTTGAAACTTCCTGTTTGAAATGGAGGCAGGAGGCTGGAAACTGGCCGGTGCTGTTTTTAGGCACCGGCCGGGAAAGCCCCTGGGGTCACTGGCACCGGGCTGTTTTTTCCCTG
>NW_010530194.1:0-2601 GCF_000687285.1 Phaethon lepturus | reverse complement strand
AGGGCGAGCCCCCCGCCGCCCCCCGTGGCCGCCGTGCGAGCGGCACACGGCTGACACGCAGTGGCGGGCGAGAGATGTACACGCTCCCTGAGCCCTGCAACCTCTCTGACCTTCCCTGCTGCCCTGGGCTTGATCCCTGCTGCCCTGGGCTGATCCCTGCGGCCCCGGCAGGGAACCGGCCTGCGTTTGGGGCAGATCCCGAGCCCCCGGGGCAGCTGGGGGGGAATCTCGGTGTGAAAGGGAATTGTTACCTGCCTTGTCCGCGAGGACAAACAGTAGCTGCTGCTGTTGCAAAGCACAGACGTTATGTGTCAGCTGGGAAATGGCAGGGCAAGGGAAACCCATCTGCCGGGGACCGCAGCGTGGCGTGGCTGCGGGTTGCTGCAGCCTGTAGCTGCCCACCCTGCTGAGAGCAGGGAGACCCTGGTAAGAGGCAGGGGTAGGTGAGGGTCCTCCGGGAGTTGGAAGTGCTGCTGTTCTTTGTAGCCTTGGGGAGCATGGTGCAAATCAGCCCCCACACCCCTGTGGCTACTCGCCTTCGGTGCTAGCTGGGGGCATCTTTTCACGGCCCAGCTGCGTGCCGTAAGGGCTGGCTGGGACACGTGGTGCTCTTGCAGGGATTGCAGCTTTCTGTGCCCCCCGCAGCGAAGCGCGCTGACGTTTCTGCTCTCTGGGGAATGCAGGCCCAGTCCCAGGTGTACGGAGGGGTCACGTACTACAACACTGTCCAGCAGCAAGTGCAGCCCAAGCCTTCTCCACCTCGAAGGACGTCCCAGCCTGTGACTATCAAGCCACCACCTCCTGAGGTACCGTCCCCTTGGTGTGAGTCTGTGCGTGTGTGATGCTGTACTGCTGGGGCGTGCGTGATGCTGTAGTCTCCCTCTCCCTCTCCCATCCAAAAAATATGTTGTTCCAAGGAAATCTTAAACTGTCTAATCTTTGACATGTCCCAAACCTCAGCTTCTCGTTGCAGGTGGTAAGCAGGGCTCCAGTTAATTTGAGTTTCTAAATACTTTAAAACTAAACCCACGTAAAAAGTAAGTCCAAAGTTGACTCTTGCTTTTTGTTTTATTTGCTCAGGGTAGAAAACAGAACACTTTAGAGAGAGAAAAATCCAGTCCTAAGCTAGGAGGCAGTGGCTTCTCTGGAAGAATAAATGTCAAGACTTTAATAGATAATTCAGGCAGCAGACTTAAAGGCTTTCCAGAGATGAGAGCCATTTCTCTGTGCTGGGAATGGTTTCCTCGCTCCAGTGCTGAGAGCTGTGCGTGTGTCTTTGGTTTGCTTTTTCAAACTTTGCTTAGCATATGGGAGCTGAGTGAGCCCGAGTCGTGGCAAGCCCAGACCTGGTCAGGCATGTGCCGGTTGTTTCCCTGTACATGGGGAAGCTGCATGCGGTGTTTGTAAATCCACTGCAAGATCGTCTGTTTGAGGTGCCCTTTGAAAGGCCTCACGATGGAAAAGTGTTTAACCATGAGGAGAACGTGGCTGAAGGGAGCGGGTCGTGCCCAGAGGGGGCACGGAGGAAGCCAGAGGCGCGGGCGGGCGGTGGTTGCGTTTTGGCACCCAGGTGTGGAGGGTGTTTGCTCGCAGGACCCTGGCGATAGCGCCGCAACCCCCACGTGGTGTTTGTGGTGGGGCAGCCTCAGCCTCTGCTCTTCTTTCTTCTTCCCCACCAGGACAGCAAAGGTGAAAAATCAAAGGAGAGGAGCAACACATAGGGATGCAGCCGTGGGAATCCCAACGCCATACCCGGCACCTCGGCAAGGAGGAAGCTCCTTCTCGGGAAAGGCTCCTTCCCTGTGCGTAGGTGAGGCAGCGGGATGAAATCAGCTGCACCGTCTTGTGCTCAGGGCCAGGCACCTTCCCTCTTTGGTTTTACTGGTGCCCTCCTGAAAACCATCTCGCCACTGCCGATCTGCCCTCCTTCCCTCTCCCTCACTGGGGCACAGAGGTCTCCGAAGAATCAACCCCCAGAGTCGGTCCTTGGCCACAAGTTCTCACAACTTCGCTCTTTTACTAAACATCTGCCCTTTTCCCCCTCTAGGATGTTAAACTCGACTGGCTTGATTGTGGTCTCTGTTTTTATTTAAGAAATGAACCAGCTCCTTCAGTAAAGCTGATTTGTTTCTTTTGGGTATCTTGAATTTGTTTGGCTAACCAGAACATAAATATCCCCTGCCCCCCCGTGGAGACAGCTGATAAATTAATTCTTCATTTCAGTTCTCCCTTTAAATTAGCACATTTATTTCTGCCATTGTTGAAGCCTAGGCAGGGCAGCTGAGCGATAGGAGTCTGTCAGGAGCGCGCTGGCCGTGCAGTCACCACTGAATTGAGAAGCTCCTCCCGTTTCTTTCTCCAAAGAAGCCCTGGTGGTAGCTGGTGTCGTTGGCAGTTTCTGTCCGTGTGTGTGCAAGCTCTCGGCTCGCGTCAGGTGGGAATCTGTGTGCACGAGCACGGGGTGACCCCCTTCCCCGCCCCACGAGCACACCTCGCAGAGCCAGGGGAGATTCCCGCTCGCTTCCTGCACCTCTGCCAAATCGGCGGCAGGGAGGGAGGTTTACGGGCGTCCAGGCACCTCGGCGCTGCCAGAGCAGCCCT
>NW_010530193.1:569-905 GCF_000687285.1 Phaethon lepturus | reverse complement strand
CGACAGCCGGAGCCCTTTTTAAGACCTGCAACACTTGAGAGGCTTAAGGACAAGAATATCTCGATTATCCGCACCCAGAGCCCTTGAGCAGCCCCTGCGGCTCTCGAGCAGCTTAAAGGATGGGAATTACCGGCGGGGGGGCAGCAGCACCGCCGACTGGGCCCGCTGTGCCTCCCCTTCCGAGGGACGACAAATATCCATATAAACTCCGCTAACTGCCACCCCGGTCTCCTCCCCGGCACTTCTCACACCTCCCATCAGCAGCGAGGCATGTGCGACTGGCAACGGGCCACAGCCAGGCCCGCCACAGTGCGGAGACGGAAACATTTTACTGGG
>NW_010530193.1:0-549 GCF_000687285.1 Phaethon lepturus | reverse complement strand
AACATTTTGCTGGGAAAAGGGCAATTTAATTATTCTGTCTTCTGTTTCGTGACAACACAGGAACGTGCTGCTCAGACACAGAAAGCGCCGTGCAGGCAAACAGCGTCATGTATGGCATCGGCAACCCTGCCCGGAGGTGGGTCCTCGCTTCCCGGCTTTCCACCGGCAGCAAACAGGGGCCAGGAAAGGCAAGCACACAGAAACGACAGGGTTAAAGCAAAGCCCCAAACCTCCAGGTTTTTCAAAAGCCCGAAGAAGCAGGAAAAATGTTTTTGTTGTCCAGCTGCAATGCTTCTTCCAAGCTCAAGGCAAGCGCCGTCTCTCATCTGGGGGCTGTTTGGCCGGTGTGGATCTATTTTTACAAGGAAAATGGTATTTTGAAGGGGAAGGTTGAGCAGAAAAAGAAGAATTAAAAATACTGCAGTACTCTTTTGGGAGATCAAACTATTCACTGAAACCAGACAGACTTCACAAACCGTGTCTGACCTTCCAAAGCACCACTTACCAGAAAATTTACTATTAAAATACATTAAATAATATAAAATATAT
>NW_010530192.1:0-388 GCF_000687285.1 Phaethon lepturus | reverse complement strand
GTGGTCTTGACGTCGTCTTGGTTATCATCTTGGCGTGGCTTTGGTCATGGCTTTGGTGTGGGCTTTGCATGGGCTTGGCCATGGCCTTGGTGTGGACCCGGTGATGGTCTCAGCCATGGTCTTGGCATGGATTTGTTCACGGTCTTGCCCATGGCCTTGGTGTGGACCTGGCGATGGTCGCGCCACGGTCTTAGCTGTGGTTTTTGCATGGTCTTGGCCTGGCCTTGGCCGTGGTCTTGATGTCGTCTTGGTTATCATCTTGGCGTGGCTTTGGTCACAGCTTTGATGTGGTCTTAGCTGTGGTCTTGGCCGTGGTCTTGGCGTGGTCTTGGCCATGGCCTTGGTGTGGACCCAGTGATGGTCCCAGCCATGGTCTTGGCATGGATTT
>NW_010530191.1:0-12234 GCF_000687285.1 Phaethon lepturus | reverse complement strand
TCCTTTCCAACCTAGTGATTCTGTGAAAGGCAGCAACAGCCTCGTGGCCCGCGGGGAGCCGCGGCACCATGGGGGTCCCAGGATCGCTCAGCGCCCCAGTGAATGCCCCCAGCACTTCCCTCTGCCCAGGAAAAGTGGAGTGTCAAGCCCAGGCTGGAGTTGGACCTCTCACCTGGACGGTGGGCAAGGGTCCATCTTCCAGAGGCACCAGGGATGGGATGCATCTGTGCCTCCTTCCCCAACTTATCTACAACAACCTATATAAAAACATATAGGGTTTTTACTGCACAGCAGCAGAGCACACGCTCAAGTCCCCTTTTTGCTGCTGGAGCCTCGCGTCTCTAATCCGACCTCCAGGCTTTGACACTGCAAAGGAGGTGGCACAACGATGGTTTTCTGCAAAAGCAGAGTCGGTGAAACCACAGGATCCCCAAAACAGTGCCAGGGAAAAGCCGGCAGGATGGATGCGAGATTTGCTTCCAGCCCAAGAAACACCCTTAGAATAAAAAATTGCCCAAAACAGTATTTTGTTTTCCTGAACTGGGCTCCACGCCGCAGGACCATAAGATTGGGCAGACACCCCCCGTCGGTGGCAGGCCAGCCCCGTGGCAGCTGTCCCTTTTGTCTGCTGCCCGAAATCAGCAACCAGACCAGCTTGGAGATAATCAAAACTTAATTACAAACTCCTCAGATCACATCCTATTCACAGCTTTGGGATGGTGCAAATTCTGCCACCTTCACCGAACGGCCCCTCCAAGGGCCTCTCGCAGCCTTGGGATGCCAGCCAGCTTCAGAGGCTTTACATTTTCATGGCATGAGACAAAT
The DNA here is from genome assembly GCF_000687285.1 of Phaethon lepturus. Taxonomy (NCBI): domain Eukaryota; kingdom Metazoa; phylum Chordata; class Aves; order Phaethontiformes; family Phaethontidae; genus Phaethon; species Phaethon lepturus. The sequence goes on along the minus strand of NW_010530191.1, from coordinate 11,409 downwards.
TTCACTACAAGTTCCTCAATATTTTCCTCAGTATTAATCCACACAATGCTGCTCAGCAGATGGGAGCCCAAGAAAACAGCCTGTCGACACCTTCAGCTCTGCAGAGCCCCTCAAAGCAATGCAAAGGATTCTGGAGCCGAGCAGACACTCTTGCTTTGCTGGCTTTAGCAATAACACATCTTGTGATAGTTCACTACTCCTTTGCAACCTGAAGCAGCACAGTAAGTCAGCAGATAGTTAAGTATTTACTGTGCATAGTAAGTCAGCACCTGCACATGCAGGCGCTCACGGAAAAAGTAAAGATCACACATGAAGAAAGATCTTCATTCCGAAAGTAATGACTGTGATGCTTTAGTCAATATGAAGTGCCAAGCAACATCTCGAAGCGACAAGTAGAGGACCATTCAACACATACTAGCAGGATCATTTCAGACCTTTAAAAATATATAAATATTTATTTAGTCATAGAAGTAGAAATACGGCCTTGTGTATCCCCAATCGGGTGCCCTGCAAAGAGGGCACAAAGTTTGGGCATGAATGGCACACTCCCAGACGTCGTCAGCAAGCGCCCCGTGAGCGGGGCAGACCTAAGGAGCAAAAACACGGGCTGCAAAAGGGGGGGAAGGTTTAGCACAACCTAAGGACTGAGATGCACAATTAATTTTCTTCGCTCGAGCTGGCTCTCACCGCTGCCCAGCGAGCAAAAGCCAACATACTCCAAACCGCAGTCCTGGGGTCAGCAGCAGCAGGATGCATCCCTCGCCCCGAGCATGCTCTCCTCCAACCCCCCCGGGCAGGACAGGGAAAGAAAGATCGAAGCAAAATTTCAGCACCAGCTGCTTCAGCACTTTCCCTGAGCAGAGGAAGAAGCGAATCCAAAGATTCATCTGTAAATGTTTTTAAAGTGGCAAATGGACATTGGGCAGCCAAGAAAAGAAACATCAAAAGCAGTTACTTGCATTTGCTGCCCCCAACCCTGGCAAATGCAGCCTGCTGAAGTGGTAAGGTAGGTTGCCCACAAACTGAAAGCTGAAACTAGTTTCAGCCCAAATTCCAGAGAATTGGGAGTAATTTTAGAAGCAGGAAACCATCAAGCAAGAGACAGCATCTGTAGATTAAATCGTCTTCCTTTGCCACGCTTCGATACATTTGACTCACAAAACCATAAAAAGAAAGTAAGTCTCCCTAAAAAAGCTTCATTGTCAAATTTATTTTATAAGCTTTGAGGGTGTTGGGTTTTTTTTTTCCCTTAAACCAATAAATACTTGCAATTCTTTTATTTGCTGCCAGCTTAGGAGAGATTTGAAAACTTCTGCAGACCTGCAATTTCAGTGCTTGTCTGTGCTGGGCACTAGGAAATTCCTCTCGGGTGAGAGTGAGCGGGGTTAGTCATGACAAGAACATCCCTGCAATGTGCCAGGGCTGCTTTTCACTGTCATCCAACCATCATTAATAATGACTTAGCCCATCTGTGATTTTTGTAATCAGTTACGTGCTTTTGAAATACACACCAAATAAATCACCCTCACATGCAGCCAAACTGAAGCTTTTTGGTTTTTTTTGGTTTGTTTTGTTTTTTTTTTTTTTTAATTAATAACATGCATCTGTCCGTAGACTTATACCCAAAAGGACATTTTGACCCAGTGCTCTGCACCCTGACTGAAAGGCTTTGCTATTTTACCAGCAAGCATTTTAAAAGCAGGTGGAGTTCATGACCTAACTAGCACCCAGGGGTGCACTCCCAGCCCGGATGCTCGCGCTGACCAAGGGGAAAGCCCTTCAATGACACTCCCTTTGAAGCTGCCCTACGTCTGTGCAGGACGAGACTGGCTCTGAACAACACTCAAGATGATTCTTCTTCCCCATAAAAGACAGCTGTAAATTTGCAACCGAAACATCATTCTTCGCCAAGTTCTAGTTCTTTGGGCCACCTCCAGGTACCAGCAGGCTCTCAGGTACCCACAAGGCTCATGCAAGGGGCAATGCAGGATGCAAGATCTGGGGTACATCTCCCACGGCTCTTCTCCTTGCTCGGTGTCAGCAGACCCACGCAACGCAGAGGGAAAGCACCACTGGGGCTGCTCTAGGTTACCCAGGTAATGGGCAAGTTTTGTTCAGTCTCCAAACAGGCATTTCCAGAAGCACTAAAGCAACTGCACCACTGGAGCAGAGCAACTGATACCCCGTTTTCTGGGGTGACCTTGAGCACTCGTCGTGCTCCAGAACTGTAGCCAATGCCTCTTCTCATACACAAGATCCATGAAGCAATCTGTGACGCTTCTTCTGACTCTAAACCAGAGGAAACCCAAGGAAATCCCTTGCATCAAATTATAGAGATGCTCTTCCTAAAAGGTTGAGCAACAAGGGCTAGGAGGAGACCAATAAACATATTTTGCACATATGCTCCAAGACTTCTAGAGGTATTCAGGGCTCTAATTAGGTTTTTCTTTGCTTGCAAGGAGGAAAGCCCAAGCTCCTAGTTATATACAAAAGATAAAGCTCATTCTGCCGCAATGCACTGCTGACAAAGGATCATTTCACATCTCAGGAACAAGTGGCAATCTGGTTTGCAACATCTTTATCAAACAGCTGGCTGCAGAAGAAAAAAAAAAAAGGACTTTAGATATCAATGGTGTTTGCTTTAACTGTAGATAAAAAGCTCACACTACCAGTGATCCTTCTTTCTTAGGTGCCTTAGAAGTCGTTAGGAGCTAGTTAATAAAACACCAGGAGGATTTCAGTGATGGGAAAGCTGTGTTCTGTATTCCTGAGAGAGAAAAATGGGCTGAACAACTTTCCTGATCAACCCACACAGTGGGGCTTGCCCACCCATTGAGAGTTAACTCAGGTTAAGGACAGAAAACTCTTATCTCCAAATGAAGGGCCGAGACCCAAGCCAAAGGCACAGCCAAATCCTGGATTTTTAATCGTTTCTTAATTCGGTGCACAGGGTCAGAAGGCTCTGAGCAAAGCTCTCTCCAGGGCTGCTCTACAGTGGTACCCACCAGTCTGCTCAGCCGGGGACAGATCCTGCACAGTCCGGCCATGCCTCTGGCTCCACCAGCACACTCAGCGGGGCCGGGAGGACAGTGAGATCCCGGGATGCCCAAGCTATTGGAAACCCCAGCCAGGGGCACTGCTGCAGGCGCAAATGGGTATTTTGCAGCAGATCTAAATGAGAGTGGAGTTTAGCTGGGCAAGCCCAGGTGAATCTGGACAGCTTTTATTTGCATTTAGCAAATTGTTTCTGTGTGCTGGGGGACAAAAAGCTAGGGGAGAAGAGAAAACCTAAACACCACTATAGGTAATGTTATCACCTTTCACATGTGGACCCAAGCAAACAAAATTATTCAGTGACTTCACTAGACGTACAGATGGAGTCACTGGAGGAGTCAGCTGCAGAATACAGATTTCCTAACTGTCCTTCTTCTCTCTCCCAGCCATCAGAAAAAGCCTTCAGATGTACAGAAGAGGCATTGCATCATGCAGAAGAAATAGAAAGTGCACGGAAAAATGCGTATATGTCATTTGAGCCAGACTGCAACATGCCGACTGAGCAAAGCAGGAGGACAGTTCAGCGAGGGGAAGTCAAATGCTGAACGTCCTGGTCCCAGGGGACACCTCTGCAGGTGAGCACAAAGCCCATGCAAGCAACGCCGGGGGTCTCCATCGTCCCCAAGGAGTGAGATCTTCCAGATGCTCCTGCACTGGGCTCCAGACAGTCCTCCTCCTAGAGAAGGTCCCACCTCGGAATGCAACCACGCTGCACAGGGGTTGACCACCAATCACCCCTACTGACCTGGCACAACGCTGCTTTTCACCCACCGAATCCAGCGGTTAATTCTAGCCTCTGTTAGTGGCACAGCAAGTGCTTGCCTTTCCCACTAGTTAAAGCAAAGAATCTTTTTATCCTCAGTCTTTGTCTACCATCTCCATTTGGCCTACGGGTCGCAGTCAGATTCAAGAGCGAGACGATCGATTTTGCTTCCCCCTGCACATGCTCCACCCTCCCATTTCCTTCCTTTAATCTGATGCGAAATCGCACTTACGAAGCAAGAAGATGAAACTTTTAATGCCTCACAAATGCTGATGGGAATGCAGAATAAATGTATAGCAAAGCATTTCCAGTCCTTTCCCTTCAGCACCCCCTCTGTGCATAGTAAAAATAAGTAAGTGAAGCTAGACTCAAAGAGGTAACTTTTTCTCTGCCCTTTAGAAGGAGCAATCTGTTCGCCCGCACACGTGAGCAGGTTCAACCCGAACCAGCGCAATTGCCAAAAAGGATGATTTTCACAGCAAACTGATACCACAGAGACCAGTACAACAATCGGGTTCTGGTATTAGAGAAATGGAAAAAAAAAAAAGCTTGTCACCTTCACAAAAACATCTAACTCATTGTAAATGACTATAAAAATGCAAATTTGGTCATTAGCACTACATCTATTGAGTTATCCATGTCTATGTTGAATAGGAATAGTTTTAATTTTAAAATGTAAAGTTGTCTCCTTTTTTATGGGATAAATCATCCTCAAAAAACTTTTTTCAGCAGAAATGCTGTCAAATTAAGAAGAGGAAAAATGGATTAAACACTCATATTATCTTCTTTGAAACCAGGCGATGAAGCCCAATAAGCAGATCCACACACGGCTGGTGCCGGCTGCCCGAGAGTCTAGGGCAATCCAGGAGGAGGTATAATGAGCGGCAGGTATGAGGCACCTCCATCCCAGATATGAGCACCTCCATCCCTCTCCTCAGACGAGAGGTTCAGGTTGGGCATCAAAACCTTCAGGAGAAGCTGAACCCACAACTCCACACAAACCTGCATCTCAAATTGGGTCCACGTCGTAATGAGGAAAAGCCACCTCCAGAGCACAGCACCAAGGACTTTGGAAGGTCTTACCTTCAGCAGAAGATAGTAATGAAATAAAACTTTTTAATTCCTAGACATCAGGAAAGCAAACTGGCTCGTGAATGAGAAAATCTACATACCTGCTGGACATGAGCACTGCTGCCCTGGAAAAGCTCTGGGAGAAGAAAAAAATATCCTTCTGCTGGGTAAAGCAATGGCTCCATCGTGAGAAAACTCAAGGGGAGGTACTCCAGTAAGGACAGCAAGTGGTTTGCTATAATCCTCAGGACAAAGACCTTCCTTCCCAAACGACATGAGGTGACCCAGGAAAAAACGGGGTAAAAAGACGGTCAGAACTTCCAGATGCTTTTATCCGCAGCTAGCGTGCTCCACAGGGTTTTAGGGGTCCATAGATCCTATGATGCTAAAAATCCTTGGGAGCTACCAAAAGGACCATGCTGCCGAGCTCCTCCAAACGTTACTCCAGACTGGTGGGAAGCGCAGGGCTGGGACCTTCAGAGAGAGGAAAGGGACAGGCCATTACACAACAGCGACACAGGCTCTTACCACATTGGACAAGGCTTATTCCCATGCAAATATCTAGCTTTTGATTTACTTTTGCACAGTAGGAAGTTTTTAGGGTTGAGTTTGGATTTTTTTTTAAATATGCGCAGTTTAAACAAACGTCACATTGAGCACCAGCTCGTGCACCACGGGGCCACCACGTCCAGATACCTCACAGGTGCCAGGTGATGTGAGAGGAGGAGGAGAACAAGCCAGCAACTGAAAAACACTTCTCACCTAACCATCATATCCTTCCAAAACCCTCTTTTTTGTGTGTGTCAGATGAAAGAAGAAGGTTTTTCTCCCCTCTCCTTTTTTTTCCCCCCCCTCACCCTTCTAAACCTAATTAGGTGTTTTCTCCACCAGGGAAGAGGAGGATGGAAACGGTTGTAAGGCAGTGGGTCAGCAGGACCACCTGCCTTCCTGATTTCAGAAGATCACAGCCATCCATGGCTTGCAGCATCACAGCACCAGGAGTCCATGCCGAGGTCTGGCCCAATCCATCAGCTGGATCCTACCCCCAACATCTCAGAAACACGCAGCTCTTGAGTACAACAAGCCTCTCTGATCTCCTACCAGGCAGAGCTGCACTTCCCACCTCCACATTCAAAGAAAATAAACACATCCCAGCAAAGTGGCTGAAAATACCCAGAGAATTAGTCATAAAGACTCTACTACTTGATGTATATAAAGCCATCATAATCTGGGGGTTTTCGATTGTTTTCTTTTTTTTTTAATCTGATCTTACTAATTGTGCTGGGAATAGAGTTGCTGGGATTTTTGTTTGTTATTTTAAGATATGAAAATTGTCGCACAAACACAGGCAATTGCCAGGCCCGGAAATAATGCCTAGCTAGCACTGAAAGGCAACTCAAATAACTTTTTGCCTGACACTGCTTTCTAGTTCATCTGTAATAAAAACAGCAGAGAGAAGGTGAGAGCCAAAGGGGGTTTTTTTCCCTCTTTGTTTTAGCTGTAGCAGCACAGGAAGGTGATATCATTGTGTAATGTAACCAAGCAAAGGAGTAATGAAAGTGCAAGTAAATAGATCAACTAGCAGAGGTTTAAATAAAAGGTGTGATCATCATTTGTTTTGCTAATTGTGTCAATAAAGTGCTATCTTCCCTCAAACAGCGGAAATGTCATCAGATATAAAAAAGAAAATCAAGTGAATAATTAAGTGTACAAAAACCCATCATTTTTTTCCCCAGATGCTCTCTTTAGAGGGTTGATTAGGAGAATCATGTGGGTTTTTTAAATAAAATTCCACTGACTTTAATCATGTTTAAACAACCTCAAGTACGAAACTCGCTTTGAATTAAAATTTCTTCCTCCCTTGGGAAAACAACAAAAAATTGCCTTCTCTGCAGTACAGATGCAGCCTTACAGCAACCCAAGCTAACCTGGGTCACGATGCCACCAGTGGGACTGGACAACACCATAACACACCAAAATCTTGTGTCTTTGGGTTGTTAACTACAAAACCCAGTGCACGAGTCAGTACAAGGCAACTGGCAGTCTGCAGATAGGCTCACAGATGGAATTCCAGTTGAACTCTGCTAATTCGTGGAAAAATAAATCTGAATTGCCTTGCCCTTGCTTCTATTTTTTTTCCAGGGATGGGGAGAGATAGGAAATGAAATATTCCCTAACCTTCCCCCCCCGAAAGTCTGACCCAACCCCCCCCAAAGCTGTTTAAAATATTTTGGAAAAGGACTTGAATCCCCCAAAATAATTCCCATCCCACCAGTTACACAGAGAACCTCAGCTACTTTCCTGACTATACGACACTCAAAATGCCTGTAAAACCTATTTCTCTACTGCAAGAACACCCACCTAAAATCCTTGTGCTAACAGTTTTCTCTAGATACCAATTACCTGTGAAACATAAGCATGCAAACAGAGATAAATCTCTGCTGGCAGAGAAATGGGACTCACCCCATAGACCCAGCCCCTCGTCATGCTGTGCATGGAGCAGGAGCAAGGCTTTTCATCCCAGCTCCACCATGGATGTGTCAATATGTACTTTGCCCAGTTCTCTAGGGAGACAAGCCTAACAGTCCTGACTGGCCAATGAGCAAAAACATCATCTTCTTGTTTTCTTCCTTTTACTTCCCCTTCTGCCACATACACCACCACCCACATCACTCACATCACCTGCCTTGAAGCCCAGCTGGGTGGAGGCACAACTTGAGGGCTATGGAAGAGCTGAGCGACCAGCCTCCTGCACATGTCGTGTTTTTACATAAACATACAGGCCTTTCTATAGAGTCAGGTTATAAGGGTTGGGACAATGATAAACCAATGACAGATGATTAATGTTCATGTTAAGCACCTTCCTTCATGGTATGGAGGATCCTCAGAACCTTCCATCCCTGGATGTAAAGAGAAGATATTGTCTCAGTGCTTCCCAGTTTGGGATGCAGATGAAGTTCTTAGGAGAGATGCCTAAAAAGTCAACCTTTCAGTTCCTTGGCCTCTGCCTTTAAAATGCGCCAGGTCATAAGGCTAAGCACTCTGCCTGCTATGAAGATCTTACCTCCATCTTACTGTGCTCTAGGCTCTCAGCAGCCTTCTGCTACCCCCTCAAATCGGAGGGTCTCCCTTGCAGGCTGCCTATCAGTATTGCCTAACACCAAAAGTTCAGGTCTTGCCCTAAATAACTTACTGAAGGTCATGAGGTAGGTTGGCAGCAAAGCCCTGTAGAACATGCAGATTTTCCAAGTCATGGGCCAGCACTTGAAAAGCACATCCATCCTCCCCATCCCTTGATGAGGCATAACTCTGTTACTCATACACAACAAGGGTTCAGTCATCCATGGCACACCGAGCACATGTCCAGCTCCAAGCAAATAAGGCATCAGCCTCAACGCAGAGAGCAGCACTCCAAGCCCACGGCTCCTCTTCCAAGGGCAGCAAGAACAAGTCAACATGAGCTGAAGGAAACCAGCAGCGAGCAAAGCATGTCCTGCTACGGAGAGCCCCCAGATGATTAATAGCCACATGAAAAAAGTTAAGAGAGACTCATTGCTAATTAGTTAAGAAATACAAGGGGGAAGAGAGAGAATAAGGAGTTCCACCTGTTAAATTTTGACCATTAAAGAGTCCCAAGTGCAATGTCCCATTTTAAAAAACAAAGGGTGTTTTCTGTGCCTGTGTTTTTTGTTTTAAGGAAAGGGCTGTTTTTCCACTTCAGCACGTTCATTACAACTCAGCCATGTGAGTTAAGTGCAGTAAGAGACCCGTTAAACCTCACAATCCGCGGTAGTAAGCTCCAGCAGTGACTTTATTATGGGCAAGAATGCAACTGGGGGCATTTGCCTCCACTGCTCCATCCATCAGGCTCCGCTCGCCAACAGCAAACACAGGGTACACATCGCAAAATAGTTTCATCACATCCCCATGCAGAAGAACATTTCCAGGTGCAGAGACTGCTTATCAAAGCCAATACTACATAGCAGAGGAAGAAAAAAATGAAGAAAAAAACCCAACTTTCTGTTTTTCTATAAATTCTCCAGCTTGTTTTAAGCGAACGGTTGCAGCTGTGTTCAAAAAACGCGTAGACGTGGCACTTTGGGACATGGTTTAGTGGGCATGGTGGTGTTGCGTTGGCAGTTGGACTTGATCTTAGAGGTCCTTTCCAACCTTAATGACTCTATGATTCTATGGGTGTATTTGCTGAAAGGCAGCAGTTCACTATAGTGGGTAGGTAACCCAGCCACCACAGGGGAATGTTTTTTGCCTCGTTTAGTGAGCCAAAGCAGGCTCAGCACCAGTGTCAGTGGAAGGAAGAGGGCAGGATCAAGTCCAGACTGTCCCCTGAAATAACATCCAGCTGGTGAATTGTCTCAGGCTATCTCTGAAACCTCTCCCTGGCTGTTACATCCCTGTTCTTAGTTAAGTAATTTTAGAAGAGCTATAGAATGAAACTAGCACAGTAATGAGAGTCACAAAATCAGGGGTTTTCAGGTTAACAGGACTTGTGTTTTGTATCAGTCCGGAAGCATGAACTTGTTTACTTTATGGAGCCATGGAAGAACACCAGTTAACAGTCTCTTCTATCCCGTGCCTATCATATTTATGTCCTTGTAACAGAGAAATCAATAAAACCCTAAAACCAAAATACTTCAAATATTCTTTCTTCCCCCTCCCCCCCAGCCCCACAAAAACCATAAAAGCTGCTGCTCCTTTTCCTCCTCACTCAGCAACACCACGTTTCTGGAGTAAGCTGACTGCATTTGAGAGCTTCACAAGCTTGGCCAACAGCCACATCTCAGGCAGTCTCCAGAGCTAGGCCTTTTGCTCCTGGATCAGAAAAAAGCAGCTATGGCTGGGACATGATTAATGAGGGAAAGGCACTTCACAGATGCTCCAACCAGCCTGTGACCAGGTGAAGACACATGCACACCCAATTAAAAGTGCAAATCAGGAGGAGACCATTGCAGTCTGGTTGTTAACCTCCAAGAGTTGGTAACTTGCCTCTGCCCATCAGTCTGAGATACCCTCTGTAACACAACCTGCTGTTTATATTATGGACTATTTTAGAAAATGAGCCAAGAATCACTTATGATGTGCCACCCTACCTTTTTCATTTTATAAGTCAACTCCTTTCTGTGAACTGCAACCAAAAGATGTTTGAAGGAGAAAGAAAAGCACAAAAGGATCCCCCAGTAGATCAAGAACTCCAACCTACACTCCGCCCAAAGACGAGTCATTTGATAACACGAAGTGCAACAGAAAAATGCTTCCAAGAGCTACTGATTCTTGTAATAGTTCCACAAGAAAGTGAACTTTTTAAAATGTAAACCTAGATATCCCATTGAAGAAATCACCACAAAAATTCTTCTCCTTCGCATCCATCCAGGACTCTTCATCCACACTATGAATCTGCCAACCAACCTGAACCAATACCCAAGAGGCTGAGGGGCTGTATTTTTAAAGTCCAAGTTCTCACACAAAAATGCAGGTCATGACTATTCTATTTTGCCTTCACAAAATGATTCCAAATGAGGATCACAAGCAAGGACGTTATTTCAAATGCTGAAATGCCTTACAATGAACCCCGTTCTTCTAACCCTGAAGGGGTTTGAAGACAAAAAGCAAAATGTTAAGCAAATTACCCACAATCTGACATTCTAAGCACTAATGTCACCTTGGACCATTTTCAAAGTAAGATTTAATAAAATTCCACTCCATCTGTACCAGCTGACACAGTTATGGTACGAGAAAAAACTTTAGAAAGTTCTCTAATGGGGAGTGGGGGCAGACACTTCTCAAAAAAAACACAGACTGTTGCACAGAGAAGACCAGAGGAACAAATTGTAAGGTAAATATTAACTAGCCTTTTTATAGTGTTCAAGACAGGAATGTTCCCCACCCTAGTATCTGACAGTACCAAGAAAAAACATTTTATATCATGCTATCAAAATCACCCCTAATATGGAAAACATCTCCTCTCTGCAAAAGATGCCTTACAATGAATTAAAGGGTGTCATTCCCAAGAGATACTGAGTTGCCTCACCTAAAAAAAACCTGAAAAATCACCAAAAAAACCAAGTCTATCAAGAATGACCATTTCAGCCCTGAACTGCTTCCAGCTCAGACAGACAACCTTACGTTCTGTCTGAGATGCAATCCGGCTCCTTGGGTTGGAGCCCACTGACCAGTCAGTGACGCTCCGAGACCGTGGGTCACTCCGGAACGAGATGATTCATTAAAAGCCTGTCCTTTTCCTTTTTCCTTTAATTTCAGAACATCTGTGCAAGACCCCAGCACAAACTGCCCCTCTCTTGCAATGAGAACTTCAGCGGGGTGCGGGCCAGACCAGGGGAGCTGTAACCCCAGCGCTCTCCCCCCGGCTGCCCGTTCCCACCACGGAGCAGCGCAGGGCGCTGCAGGGTGCCTGGCAAGGCTTTGGTAGCGGAGGGCTGCAGGGGTGGCTGCTGTGAGAGCTGCCGGAAGCTTCCCCGGTGTCCAACAGGGCCAGTGCCAGCCGG
>NW_010530190.1:1913-2128 GCF_000687285.1 Phaethon lepturus | reverse complement strand
GGAGGTTGCCGGAGCGAGCGGGGGGCTGCGTGTCCGTCCTCAGCGCGCTCGCTGCGTGCTCCGTGCCGCGTCTCGCCTCCTTGCCGCGTTCTTCCCCGAGACCTTCGCCTTCCCTCTTGCCTGCCAAATTCCCGCCGGCCAAGCTGGTCCCAGGAGAGGGGGTTTCTCCCCCTCCGGCCTCTTCCCGGCCCGCGCTGGCTTCTCCCCACATTTCC
>NW_010530190.1:0-1360 GCF_000687285.1 Phaethon lepturus | reverse complement strand
CTCCGTGGTCGCTGCCGGCTGGTCCTCTTCTGTCTCATCCGCCCATTGGTGTGACTCCGGCTGAGGTGCTGCCCCCGGGGCAGCAGCCTCCGGTGACTTGCCACCTCCACCGACGCCTCCGTCTCTTCCTTCCTGAAATAACAAGGTACCGGCATCACTCCTGCGTTAATCCCCATCTCTGGATTTTTTTCCTCCGGCTAAATAGCAACGGCTAAGCTCGCCAACAGAGGAAAAGCAGCGCTGCGGAGGAGGCTCCGGCTGTGCCGCGAAGGGAGTTTCTCAGCAACGGGGGTTCGGCGATGCCGGGGAGCTCGCTTAGCGAGTAGGGCTTGCACGAAGCCCAAGACACGCGTACCTGCGGTAAGGGGACGCGCTCCCCCGCCCGGCTTTGCTCCGGAGCAGCCGCCTCCCCGTCGCCATTCGCGCTGTTAAAAACAAGAACACACGTTCAGCGACTTACGCCGCGTAGAGCCTGGTTCACCCGCAGAGCCTCGTCCTGCCGATGTCTCGCCCCGTTACCTCCTCGGTGCGTTTGTCGCGGCGCTGCCGGCGCTGCCACGGGTCGTCCCTCCCCGATCCTCCACCCCTCCTGCGGCCGGCTTTGGTTTTCCATTGGCATCATCGGTCTGAGCCGGCGCGGTCACGTTTAAGCCATCGTCTTCCGTCGTCTCCGCATCTTCCTGAAAACTTCGTTTAGTTTTGGGAACGTGGCTTTTCCCGTCTCCTCCTTTAAGGGGAAAAAATAATCCTGGGGGTAAGATGGACTCTGGGGGTCGCATCAGACAGGGAGAACAACCTTTGTCAAGGTTTTGTGTTATTTTTTGTTACCAAATCCCAGAAGAAAAAAACCCCATGCCGCTAATGCTTGAAATGAGGGAAAAAGAATTACTTTTAGGGTTTTTCATGGGTTTTCGGCTCCGCGCCGCCCATCCCTTCTCCTCCGAAACGCCAAGAAATGGGGCTTGCTGCGCAAGGGGCTCTGTGGGTGCTGCTCCCTCCCTCTCTCCCTCCCCAACTGCTGCTGGAAAGTCGCTTCTTATTGTGCTTTATCCCCATAAAAACCCATATTTGCCACATACTTGTAGCGAGAGGAGATGTTTGGGGAAGCCACCCTGGCAGCGTGTGGCATGGAGGCGTCTCGTAGCGAGCAGCCCTAAGCCCCGAAGGCGCAGCACAGAAAGAGGCGCGGGACAGGTAAGCGCTGGCTGCCATTTTCCTTACAAATTGGGACACTTTTACCATTAACCAGGCTTATAATAATTAAGAGCCAGGGCGGGTTTAGGAGCGCTTGTCGCCAGCTGGGCATAAGGAGGTTGGCAACGCGGGGAGGGTTGGTTGGGCTCCACGGGCAGGGGAAGGG
>NW_010530189.1:2547-6106 GCF_000687285.1 Phaethon lepturus | reverse complement strand
CCAGCCGGCCAGCCACGCCGAGCCCGAGCGCGCAGCGCAGCCGGGCTTCGCATCGGCTTTTGATAAAGGCGCCCTGTCAAACAAGGGCTGAATAAATCATGATGTGTTACCAAGACGCATTACAGCTTTTAAAACAACCACCATGGCATTCTACCCCACGGACTGATGAGTCTGGGGATGCCAGATCCCTGGCGCTCCGCAGCCTTGCTGGAGCCAGCTCACATCTGGAGTGCAGTAAACGTACCCAGAAGCAAGAAAGCAGCTCTGTAAGGGTCAGGAGTACAGAGAGCGGCTGCTGACTCCCGTCCCCAAAACCCACATGCATTTCCTTGTGTAAACACATGTGGCCAAAAGGCAGCCATGGTCACCTTTCTCTAACGTGAGCCCTATAAAACCGCCAGCAAAGTGAGGAACAATGTCACTATTATTGTTTTAGAGGAATTCCTCCGAAGCAGAAAAGCATAGCCGGGCTGCCGACAAGGGTGTCTTTAAAAAAGGGGCTGACAATTGACTCCAGAGTCGAGGGGAGGAAAAAAATCCCCCTGGGGTTGATCATTTGCAGTTGTTGGGGGCTTCCAGCGCCGCCCGTTAACCTGCTGGGTCCTGCTGCCGCAGAGGCGCAGCCAGGCACGCAGAGCCCATACGCACTCATCACTCTAGTGGGGCTGCTGCTGGTGCTCAGGCGGCCCACCCTGGGGATGGGGTGCTCGGGGGCCGGCCCCGTGGGGAGCCCGGGGTGCTGGTTTTGGCTGCTGGTGGGAAGCACCCCTGAAGCTCCTTCTGTCTTAGCAGCACCCAGCGAGTCGACCCGCCGAGAGCCAAGCACGCCCAGAAACCGCTCCCAAACCTGTCGTGGGTTTATTGCCCATGAAAGGGGATTTCTACCCCCAGCCCGTATCAGCTGCATCTGCAACCCTGCTGATGCAATCAGAGCTGCCAGGGCTGGCAGCGTTTGGGGCGAGAGCTTACCGTACCTGGAAAAGAAAACCGCTGCTGCCTTCCCCAGGGAGCCGACCAGAGCAAATATCTGGGCTCTGGGGCTGCTTTTCCACGGGGAATCGTGATCAGTTGGATTGAGACCTTAGACACCCCACCTCCTCCCGGCATTCAGCCTTTCCTTACTGCAGCCCCGTGGCTGGGGAAGGGCTTTAACCCTCCATCCAGAGCTCAAGCTGAACCGGGCTCCAGCACCAGCGGTACTGGGAGCGTCCTCACTGGAGGGCTGGGCAGGAGGGGTTTGGGGACAGGGCTGAGAAGGGGCTGTGAATATGTACCGAGGCTGGAGGCGCGCAGACAGGGTGAGTCTCCACACTTAACGCCTGATTGGGATGACCTTGCTCCTGGATAAGGGGCTGTCCTCCCGGGAACACAGATGGACATTTGAATTTCAGTGATAAGCCCATCAAATAGTTAAGTGTGTTAGAGGCTGTGCAAATGCACTGCAGAAAAAGTTTCTCCAGTGAATCAGGGTCCCAAAACCTTTCTTTGGGGAGCTTATCTTATCAGGTAAGGGATGCAGCGCTCAGCGAGGAAACAGGGCCAGCTCAGCCTGAGTAATGGCCTGAGCAGAAGTGTTGCAAAACTAAAGGTGCTTTTCAAAAAGTCCTGACATCGCAGACGGAGGGGTGAGGAGAGAGGAAGAGGAGGCTTAGTCACATTGGCCATCACCCAGTGCCGTGGTGCTTCTCCAGGGCGAGGTCTTTTAATGTCCTTTCTCCGACAAAGCTTTGCATCTGCCTTCCCCCCTTTCCCTGTGACAGCAACCTGGGGGCTGTTCCCAGCCAAATCCGCTCCTTAATTCCCTCCATCGGAGGCTGGGGCCAGCGAGAGGGATGCTGCCGGCATCACCCCCAGGAGCCGGGAAGCCCCATTCCCCCGCGGGGCCACCGAGGGGTGGGGCGGGGGGCCCCTCGGCGGCCGGCCACGGTGACGCTGAGCCTCCTCGGGACCCCTCCAGCAAAGGCACAGCCTGTGCCCTCCCGGAGGAGCTGGCGACCCTGGGAGGGTGAGCTGTGGGGAGCCACCAAGACAAGCAGCGAGTGCGATCCCGAGTGAAAACAAACCCGCCGGCCAGCGAGCGAGCTCCTGAGCCGAGCCCGGGCTGCTGGGAAGCTGGCGCGAGGGTGCCAGGCAGGACCCACAGCCGGGCTTTGCACCCCTCACTGCCCCGAAAAGCCCCTGCGGTCCTTCGGGTCCCCTTACCAACATGAGCCAGGCAGCGTGGGAACCCAAGAGCCCGTGTAAATAACACGGAAACACTGGCCAAAGTTTTAAAACAGCCAAAATTCCCGGGAAAGCGGAATATCAGTGGTTGGGGAACAAATACCCAAAACTGTCCCCAAAAAGGGGGATATTAGTATGGAAGGGCAATGCCTTCCTTGCTCCTCGTTTCTCCCTGTGCTGATGGAGATCATGAATTTCCACCTACTTGGGAAATTCTTCCCAGGGTAAGTGCCAGCATTAAATTAAAACCTCCTTGGAGCCTTCCCCCAAAAGCCAGCGAGTCCCAGCCGACATCTGAGCGTGCCCACGTGCGGCGGGGCGCCTTCGGGAATGCCTTGCGTATGGTCCCTATAAGCGTGCGTTGGGCAGGATCCCCGGGGGCTGGCGGGACGGGAAGCCTCCGAGCTGCGGGAAGCCTTTGGTTCCTGCCCGCCGCTTGCGTAAATCCCCGGACACCCACGCGCTGGGTGAGTTTCTTGTGCTGGTTTCTTCGGCGGGCGGGGGGGAAGGAGGAGGAAACTAGTGATTTACTGCATGGAGATGGTATGAAATTGAGGGACTGGCTCTGCCGCTTCCAGAGCAGCGTGACCATGCTCTGATCTCAGGGTTGGTGACCAGGACAGACCAGTGGTGACATGTCCCCAGCGCTGGGCGGAGCTGGAGGTGGGCTGGTGTGGGGACCTTGGTGCTCGCTCCCTGTGTGGGCGTGCAAGGGTTAAGGCACCACTTGCACCTCTGGAGGCTTCACAGGCAGCAGCTACAGGACACGTGTGATTATTATTGTCATTCCCTTCATTTTTTGCATTTCAGAAAAGTAGCTGCCCTTAGGATGGGGATTTAGAAGAGGCTGTGGAGGAGCCGGCAGCGTTTGCTGCTGGGCTTCTGTGAAGGTGGGAGAAAAGGAACTTCTTAATGTGGATTTTTCATAGTTAATAAAAAAGAAGAAGATGGGACTTGTTAGACGTAGAGGAAGGAAGTGTCACAAATGATTGACGACATTTTGAGCTCCTTGTGGCCGAGCCATGGGGTGGGAAACGTTTGGGGCCAGTTCTGCCCTGCACGCGTTGTGCGGGGGAGCCAGGGCTGGCACAGGGCTGCTGGGGCGTCCGAGCTTCGTCCCCAGACGTCCTTCGAGTCTCCTCCTGCATTGCCACGGCTCGGCGCGGGGAGCGTTTGGCAGTCTGCTGCGATGCCCACGTGCCTCGAGCCAGCCGTGCGCTGTGGGACCAGCACGTCGGCTGCTTTCCCCGGGCCGGGAGAGCTTCCACCGCGAGCGCCCGGTGCTAAGACCCACGCCATGGTCTGCCCGGCGTGGATGCAGTTTTGGGGAGGCTCC
>NW_010530189.1:0-1979 GCF_000687285.1 Phaethon lepturus | reverse complement strand
ACCGCCGGGATCCCAGCCCCCCTCTCTTTGTAGTGCTATTTTTAAAACACCAAAGGAGAACTCCCACCTCCGTCTGCTGGAGACGTGGCGTGTCCCCCCCGCTATCTGCAGCAGCACGGAGCCCTGCTCATTTTCAAACCCGCCGGAGTTAGAGGTAGATATAAAACCAAACAAGCAAACTGAAAGGGGCTTGTTGTGTAAAAAAGTTCCTCCGAATTAGTTATATCTGGCTTGTGATCCCTTTTTGATTGAATACTTAATAGCAGCCAGGTGCAAGCAATAAGGGACGCTCGCCCGCGCCTCTGGAAGCAGCCTGGGAACGCGGGGCGGTGGGGCAGGCCACGGGGGGGCACGGGGGTTTTTTTCGGTGTGTGGGCTGCTCCTGCCCTTCCTCTGCCTCCCCTTTCATCCGCGGGGATCCCAGCCTTTGTTTCCTTCCCCCGGCGCTGAACGGGCGCGGGAGATGCACACATATGCGTCTGTAGGTTTGCGCGCGCGCGTCTGCGCGAGCGCCGAGCTCTTTGTGTCGGGGTGCGTGGAAAGCGCGGGCACGTGCGTGCGTTGTTAACGCAGTCGGGCGAGTAACGTGCGCATCGTCCGCGTCCGCGTATGCGCATTAATGCCTGTGCACGTACATAAGCGTGCTCTCTTCAGCAGCTGAAATAATACGCCCTGCTGACGCGGCCGAGGGTGCAGGAGCTCTCAGCGCTCACGCAGCAAGACGGTCACGTGGCGCTCGGAGACATTTTTCCATCCTGGCACTTCCAAACGCGTCTGCTGGTGTTTAAGCCCATTTCCATCCCCGAGTACGTATGTATGCAGTTTTACTGCGTTAATTTTAGAAACATACTGCCTTCGTAGACAATAATAAAAAGTGGATGCCAGGGTGAGAGACTGTCCAGAAACTACCAGCAGAGAGACATTGCTCTTCTGGAGCGTAACCTGTCCCTGCAAGCACGGGGCGTAAGCGTGAGTGCTCCCCAAGGCATGAAAATTCAGCACATGGGCCCGATTCTGGGTGCTGCTGCGCTCGGGGTCCTCCGTCCCCATCCCCGCGCCGGACCGCAGGACCAGCACTGCTGAGCAGCCAAACTGCTGCGGCTGACGGTGCCTGAGCTGTTCCTGGCTCGGCACGGCCTCAGGGCCCTTTTCTACCCAATGTCTCTATTAACAACGCACTTTTTTTTCTTTTTTTCTGCCCGTTACTTTTTCCCAAGTGATGCAATTTCCACCCAACGCTGTTCTGGAGGAAGATCGACAGCGTGTCGCTTCCAATTACAGCTCCTGTAGTGTTGCCTGTAGCCTGCCCGGTTACTTGGTTTATTGAACTTCCAAATCCTCCAAAGAAATTCAATGGTTTTAGAGGCACGGTTCCCTCAGGTCTGAAAACACAGCATTTGCCAGGGCACTTTCTGGGTGTTCGCATCCAGAAAGTCGTGAGTGCCAATAGAAGAAAGAATTGCTACGGGCTCTTGAAATCTGGGGCAAACCCTTTGTACGCTGCGGAGGTACGGACCAAGCATACACGTACGCTATCGCTCCTGCTTTGGTGGGCGCAGCGAGCGGTATCGGGCTGGTCCCACCGCGTCGCAGGGGGTTTGTCGCCGTCTGCGGGCCGCGGAGGCCGGGCGAGAGCTGGTCTGGTGTGCAGCCGGCGTGGCACAGACGGGCGAGATGTCGGCTGGCGAAAGCCCAGCCGGACAAAATTAACCTGTCAAAACATTGTGAACATACATATGCTCGGGCAGAATGCCTTTGCACCGGATCAGCTTCAGAAAGAAGCGCCGAAACCAGCTTTCCTCCATCGCTGCACCATAACTCCAGTTATTCCACCTGCGAACGGGGCCGATAACGCTTCCAAGCTACGGAAGGGCGGTAAGATTCAAGGGGAAAAGGCGCTTTTCCAAAGCTAAGCCATTCCTTATTATCCCGAGGTTTCAGGTGCGCGCACAGGGCTGCAGAGAAAAATCAGCCAAAGG
>NW_010530188.1:7558-7798 GCF_000687285.1 Phaethon lepturus | reverse complement strand
CACCTTTGGCTAAGGGCAGAGGCTGGGTGAAGACATACCCTGAGTCCCCCAGCACAGGAGGCGCAAATATTTTGCCTCATCTTCCCCCGCTTTGGGGGCCAGAAGGTGAAAGTCTGGAGTGCTGGTGGACTCGGGTAAGTGAGACGGGCTGGCCGTGGCTGCTGTGCCCCAGGCACCCAGAGGAATCGATCGGCCCAGACCACTGGCAGCGCGGCGTGGGGAGGATATATGCTCCGATGC
>NW_010530188.1:4124-7081 GCF_000687285.1 Phaethon lepturus | reverse complement strand
GCGAGAGGCGATCGGTCCTGCATTGCATCCGCTGCTGATGCTGATGTATGTGACAGGCACGGGGGTTGCCAGGAGACAGCATCCTCCTCCTCGGGC
The DNA here is from genome assembly GCF_000687285.1 of Phaethon lepturus. Lineage (NCBI taxonomy): Eukaryota > Metazoa > Chordata > Aves > Phaethontiformes > Phaethontidae > Phaethon > Phaethon lepturus. The sequence goes on along the minus strand of NW_010530188.1, from coordinate 6,985 downwards.
GCCGCGCAGCCAACGCGCCTCCGCGCTGGTGACGTAATGCTCCTCCGGCGCCGCTCATTGCCGGCCTGCCCTGTCTCTCCCTGCCCACGATGGAGGGGAAAATGCAAAAGCCTTTACAGACATTCCTGTGGCCTTCCTCAATCTGCCCAGCGCTCCCTCCCCTCCTACGGGCGCAGCGAGCTCCCGCCTCAGCGTCAGCACCAGCAGCGTTCTCGCTCCCTTCCCGTCGCGGGTCACCAGCCCCGTCTGCCGATGTGCGAGGTCCTTCGCGGACCCCCCGCGCGGGTTTTGCCCACGTGCAAACGGTCCACGGCAAGATCCGGAAAGGTCTTCATCGCTTCTTCAGATACGGGGGGGTGGGGGAGAGTCAGATGGCCGCTCACGCTCACAGAGGCTCATTGAATAAATATCTGGCTACAAATTATCTGCTGATCTAATAAAAAAGATATTACCTTCCTCTACAAACCTAGTTTCAAATTATTCCTTCTGCTCCGTTCAGTAGCCTACTGGGAGATCACTGGCAGGTTAATTTGCTATTGAACGGGTCCCAACTGGAATTAGCACTTCAGCCTGCCTCTGGTTTCACTTGACAGTTAATGAAAGTCGCTGTTATTCACTCCCGGCTCTGAACTTTATGCACTGCACCATGTTTCACAAGTGTGGAAGAGCTGACCAGGATATTTTTCTTCGGGCTCGCAAGGTATTCAATGCTTGCAAGACCCAAAAGGTGCTGAGAGAGAAAATAAACTGCCATTTATACGCTTTTACATGAAAACTCGGTGTGTTCCTAACTAAAGTGGCCTTTATCTGGGGACTGTCATTTTGATTATTTTATATCTGTGCAGTGCCCCAGAGGTGTGCATGGAAAATGAAAACAGATAAAGAGCCTGAACGAGGCAGAGCTCTGCCAGAGGCCCTAATAAACCAGCAGGCTGGGCTGGTGGGGGGAGGCTGGCGTGGCGAGGTACCTTAAAATGGTCCATCCTGCTGCTGCGGAGGGCGGCAGGTCTGGTCCACAGCGCTGGGAGACGTGCCTTGGGAATGCCGCTGGGGAGGACCCAAAACCATCCCTCCCCAGCACCGGCCGGGCTGAGCTCTCTCCGTGACGGTGAGGACATGGGTGACCTCCGTCCCTGCGGCGTTTGAAGAGGGTACGGGCCAGGGACCACCTTCCCCTGTGCTGGGCTCTCCCACCGCAGCTTCTGCCCAGAGATCTCCAGGGCAGGCAGCTGACTGACTTGGACAGTTTCCGCGCAGGCATGATGGCAGCATCCCATGGAGCCACGCTGCTGACGTCGAGGTCTGTAACAACACAGACACAACAGAAAATGCTATCTTTGCAGTTGCTTATCAGTCCCATCCCACCTTCCTTCACCCCACCGGTCTCCTTGCACAGCCCCGTTATCCCACCATGTTCTCCTTGCTCTGTCACACTCCCCTCATCCCATATACAATTTCTGCGGACCTCCTTGACCTGCCAGCCATGGGCCAGAAGCTTCCCTTGCAGCCCAGGCATGGTTTGGTTGGGGCTCAGTCCCCCCCCCCGCCCCTGAAGACCTGTCACGAACAGCAGGAAGAGCTGAGTCAGTAGCTCTGGCATTCCTCTTCCCCCTCTGACACCCAAAGTCCCCGAAGTAATTTCCTTCTCCCTCCATGTTTGCACCCTTCAGGCACTCAGAGACAGTTATCCGGCTCCTGCCTGCATGATTGATCGGCAAAGCTAGACAGATTTAGTTCATTTAATCTGCCTCCTAAATCCCATCCTTCAGCCCCTTCATCATTTTCCGTGTGCCTCTCTCTCGCGTCCGCACCTCCCTGGGACAGCGGTGCCGCCAGCTGTGCCCAGGCACACAGGCTGGGGCTGCTGGCGCCCGTGCCGTGCCGGGACCCCAGGGTCCCTGAGGGTGCCTGGAGCACCTCGCATGCCCGGCACCGCTGGCCTCTGGCTATCCCCTCTGCCTGTAGGACCCTTCTCTGCAAACGCTGCTCCAAGCCCGAGACCCTCCCGCGTGACGGGCGGCCCTCGGTGCCCTCGTCAGACCCCGCTTGTCGTTTGCTCCTTGACGAGCGGTGCAGCAAAGAGCTGCCAAAAGCAGGCAGGCAGCAGGGCGGGGAGTGGAGGCATGGGAGTCCCTCGGCTCTGCGCGCCGGTGCCTGTCATGCCACGGCATCCCCTCTGCCACGCAGCCCTCTGTGCGCCCGGGCGTCCAGCGCCGGGCACTGGAGAGGTTCTTCTGGGCAAACCCAGGGCTCTGCTTTGCCAAGTGCTCGCTGCTGCAGCGTTTTCGCTCTGCAAAATTTGGGCCAAAATCTCCGCTCCAGGCTGAACCCAGCCATGTTTCTCATACTTGCGGAGAAAAATCTCACGACGGCGAGGACGCGTGCCTGATCTGGCAAGGCTTGCCCGATCCTGCAAAGACCAAGACTGCAGTCGCGGCGTGGGAACCTGTCCTGCCCCGCTGGGTCAGGGCTTTGGGGGCTCTTCCCCTATTCCCGTGCAATAAGGCATTTTGTCCAGATGACCTAGAATTCAACATTTCCGTCCCAGATTCATCCAACAGAGGTACTTACAATCGCAGTTTCTACCCCTCTATCTGAATAGGACCTGCCTCTGCCCAGATTCCCAGTGAGAGCTGCCGCATTTCCAGCGCCAGAAGCCCAGCGTGGCTCCATTCGAAGCAGCAGGACTGTAGCTGCTGCTGAGATCCCCAGAGCTGGCTGCTCCGCAAGGAAGGAGCCTGAAGGCAGAAAGCACTTCTCCCCCATCACCAGGGATGCGTTTTGCACCAGCCCTCTGACTGCTGCCGCAAAAGACTGTGTGGGGAGAGGGCAGGAGCGCCGGGAGTAAGTCGCAGGGGCAA
>NW_010530188.1:1420-4032 GCF_000687285.1 Phaethon lepturus | reverse complement strand
AGGCTATCGGCTCCATTGTTGGGTTGAAGATGGAGCCGTAAAGTTATCACTGCTGGGATCATGGTCTTTTCATGAAGGCTGGTGTACTTCCTTTTTTCCAAATCCTCTGGTAATTTCCTGCTTCTCTGTAACTTAAACAACTCTATTGTTGGTCCCTGCTTTATTTCATAAACTCAGTCCCACCCCGTCCCCTGCTGCATGCCCCCAGCCCTGCTGAGCCACACCGGTTCACCCTGCCTTTGCTCAAGAATTATATTTAACAATTTGACAAGGTTTTCTTTGTTTTCTTATTGTCTGTAGACGCTCTTTAGCTTTTCTTCTTTTTTTTTTTTGGTTAAAGGCGTATTTTAGAAGGCTGTGCAGCAGTTCAGCCATTTGAGAGTCATCATTAATTTAATCTTCTTCCTAATTTATTAATGGCTCTTACTTTCTCTCCAGTATTTGAGACTCCCTTGGTATATTTGTAGAACCCGTCTTATTCCCCTTAACCTCTTCGGCAGCGTTAGTTGGCTCTGCCTTTCCTCCCTCTCTCTGGCAGGTTGAGGCCAGCCACCGCCCTCCCTGCCTCCAAGACAGTCGCGTCCCATCCCATCAGACCTCCCAGCAACTTTGCTGCTTCGTGTGCTTCCTCTTAGGTGACTTGCTGGAAGCTGTCCCCTTGTTGAGGGAGTGCATCAGACTCTCCCCATGCCACCCCAAAAAATAACACCCTTTCCTCTTCACGTCTCTCGCCAGCAGGCAGGGGAGCAGGAGCGGGGGTACGATGCCAGGTCCATAGTTATTAATTACAGCCCAGCAAAGGCGCATCCCTCCCTGAGCTCGTAAGCCCTAGACTTTGAGAAGAAATCTCTCCTAATCAACTGTACTCTGCGGGCGAGACCTGGAGTTGCCAGCGCACACCAGCTAGCGCATGATAAATGGAGTAAACTGATAAGCTCCGCTTGCACCCGCACCCCCACCACCCTCCTCACCGCTCACGGGGGGCTCAGCACCAACACCCCCGCTGCAAATGCACCCACTGCCAGGAATCAGCTGGTTACCCCATGGAGACAGCATCTCACGTCCGCCCCGTGTGGCCTCAGAGGTCATGGTGGGAAGGAAAGGAGCTGTATTTTTACAGGAAATGCTGAGGACGTGACTTTTTTTTTTTTTTTTTTCTTCTTCATTTGCAAATGAAACAGGCCCATCAAAGTCTGAATTTTTTCTAGAAATTAAGTTCTGGAAGCATTTCTTTTGGATCAGTCCAAATGTTCAGTGTCAACAAAGCCAAAATATATCATTGCAATTTGGACTCTTTCAAACTGAAGCAGGAAGAACACTTAAATTTGTTCCTAAATGTCATTTTGAACTAAGAGAGAAATTCCTCAGCCTGGAAATGTTGAAACAGACATTTTGATAGCACCAGGATAGTTAATCCTATTAAAATAAAATAAGATGGGAATAGGCACATTTTATTCTGTTTTTTGACTTGGGCAAAGCCACCATAAAAGAGAAAACTTTTTGAGAGAGCCATTTAGCACTGCGTGTTCCAAGCGAGGTGATGGGACCGCTGCTCTGTGCTGGAGGTATTTGGGGCTGTAGCAGTGACTGGGTCAGGAGAGGGGAAGCAGCTATGGGGCTCCACCACCCCACCTCCTGCAGGATGCTGTATCGGGAGGTGCCAGCTCTGCCCACAGTGTCTTGGGTGCACCCACGGTATCATCCCACGGGCGCATGGGCATTGCCTGCTGTGCTGTTAAAGCGTCTCTGAAATAAGCCAACCAAAAAAAGCATCCCTTTTCGGGACACATCACGAAATGACGATTTGTTGAGCAAGATATGCTTTGCTCAGAGTGCCTCAGGTCTGCCGGATTTTCACCAGCGCCTCAGCTAAATTCCTTCACATGCCCGCAACCTGCCACAGAGCATCAGTCCTGCCCCAGTGCCGCCTCTCTAGGATGGGTCCGGTCTTGTAAGACTGATGAACTTCTCTGTCAGTTCATTTTAGAACAAAATCAAGTTAGGAGAAAAAAAAATATTGTCATGAACTGGAACTGTCAAAGCACAAATTGTGCTCCTGGATCGCTAGAAATGAGCGTAATGGAGCCTGGTCGGCAGCAGCTGGGGCTCCTCCGCCCTGGTCTTTGCTCAGGATTGTGTTGGGTCTCTCCCGGCGAGGCAGCTGCCCTTCCCCGTGCTGCAAATTTGGACATGCGCGACAGCCCCTCGCATTTGCGGTGCCCATTCCCCTGGCGTGGTGGGTGCTGGCTCCCTGCTTTCCCCTCCAGGGCCGTTCCCTGGTTGGGACCACCTTGCCCCGCATCAGGGCTTCTCTTCGACCCTCTGCGGGCTCAGCCACCCTCACAAGCACCAAAAATACCCATCTCTCCAGCTACCGTGCTCCTCTGTCTCCAGGCGCCCTGCGTTTTCTGTCTGTTGACCAAAGCATTACTTAAAATATCGTCCTTTTTTTTTCCCTAAAAAAAAAAATTAAAAAAAATTAGCCAACGTGTTTTGACTGCAGTGATGAGATTTTTCATCTGAACTGCTAGCAGCTGTAAAATGCAGACCCTGCCTAAAAGGGAGCCAAGACTACGTACCCGCCACCCCCACGGGTGGCCGGGCAGCCCCGC
>NW_010530188.1:0-1350 GCF_000687285.1 Phaethon lepturus | reverse complement strand
CAGCAGCCGGGATCCTGACCTGAAGCCAGATGGGAGCCTGTCTCCCACGTGAGCCGTTGTGATATCATTACCGGCCACCAATGCACTTGCAGGTCTCCTGCCATGCCCGTGATGCTGAAGAGACACCAGTTCCCTGAGCGACAGGCGTCTGGCTGCGGCATGGACCAGGGCCAGGACTGGCATGTCAGTGTATTCATTTTTATTTTGGTTTTTTTTTTTTTTTTTTTCAGATGGATAAAAGCAGAAATCAACAGCACTTGGACTGGAATACCCCGTGGTTGCCTGACAGCAGAAGCCAACCTCAGATACGGTCACGCAAACACCAAACAGACAATGAGGAGATCTAATTATAGAGGGGAGAAAAGCAACCTTCTAACCAGGCACAGATCCGTATTCCTACTGGCAGGCTCGGAGTGGAAGGCAGGAGGACAAAAGAAACAGGAAAACTCTGCTCTGGGCTGACTCACGGTTCACTTCGCACCGAGGAACAAGTGTCCCCGTCTGCGGGAGCGAGCACGCAGCGGTGACAAGCCGGTGTCACATCGGTCCACCCGCGTGCTGGCGGGTTCCCGTGTCACCAGCCGCGCCTCAGGCCAAGCAGTCATGCCCTGCCCTGCCCTGGCACAAGCAGCTAGCCGTCATTTCGGTGCCTCCTCACCCACAAGTCAGTATTCAACACCGTGGAAAAACATTCCCCTCTGCAGGATGGGCTCTAAGGGCTTGAAAGGACCCGCTCCCAGCTCTTGCATGCCCTCAGGCTCCGTTCACCCCAGCTGCAAACCTACTTCTGGGGCACTTGCAGGCACATCAAGGTGGCAGAGCCGACGTAGGGCTGCCCTGTTTCTTCTCATGTGCTTGGGGACATACAGCAAGTAACGAAGCCGATACTGTGTGGGATTGACTCCCCAGCCAAGCTTTGAGGATCTCAAATCGGGTTTCTGGATGCTTTCATAACCACAAAAACATGGAGAAATCGCTGAAGTGTTGGTAGAGAGCACTGCACCTGCAGTAGCAGCTGGGGTCACCCTGGAAGGTGTGGAAGATGTGGAAGGTGTGGAAGGTGTGGAAGGTGTGGAAGGTGTGGAAGGTGTGGAAGATGTGGAAGGTGCGGAAGATGTGGAAGATGCGGAAGATGTGGAAGGTGTGGAAGGTGTGGAAGATGTGGAAGGTGTGAAAGGTGTGGAAGATGTGGAAGGTGCGGAAGATGTGGGTGCGGAAGGTGCGGAAGGTGCGGAAGGTGTGGAAGATGCAGAAGGTGTGGAAGGTGTAGAAGCTGTGGAAGGTGTGGAAGCTGTGGAAGATGTGGAAGGTGTGGAAGATGCGGAAGATGTGGAAGGTGCGGAAGATGTG
>NW_010530187.1:409-817 GCF_000687285.1 Phaethon lepturus | reverse complement strand
CACAAGGCTCTGGGATCCCAGAGATCCCTTAGCGTCGCCAGGTTGGGAGCCCGGGGGACTGCGTGGGGATGGCCGGCATCACTGTGCATTACAGCATTATATTATGGTTTTTTATATATAATATCACATGCGTTGTTATTATTCTACAGTATTTGGTAGCAGGACCTGCCCGCAGCGTGTGCACAGGGACCCCCGCCGTGGGGGCTCACCCTTGGCCCAGACCCAGACGCGCCCGCCAGGGCTGACCGCTCTCCACTCACCGCTGCCTCCGAAACGGGAGAGCAGAGGAAGGAAAAGCTCCAAAAATACCCGAGCTGACAGGAACAAACAATTACCCGGGGAACACGTGGCTCTCCTGGCTGTCATCTGCTGCCGGGGGGCAGTCCCGCTGCCACCATCTGCGGCTGC
>NW_010530187.1:0-281 GCF_000687285.1 Phaethon lepturus | reverse complement strand
CCCCAGAGCTGGTGCAGGGGTGGCGGGTCCCGCCCTTGGGCTAAATTCAACCTGAGCCCCCAGACAAGGATCTGGGGACAGCGGGACCCCCCCTCCCTGGGAGCTGGGGACCCCCACAACAGGCTGGAGGGCCCAAGGTGGCAACAGCATAAAAACCGGGCTGTAGGCACCCTGCAACTGGCCTGTCTGTCTGTCCATCCCCCAGCCCTCTGTCCATCCATTTACCTGTCTTTCTACCCACCCATCCCTCTGTCCATCTGTTGAGTCACCTGTCTGTCCAC
>NW_010530186.1:0-8322 GCF_000687285.1 Phaethon lepturus | reverse complement strand
GGCGGTTGCGCGGGCGACGTGCGCATCCTTCCCAGCCCATCAGCTGCGCTCAGCTGGGAGCAGGGCTCTAACCCCCTCCCAGCTGCGAGCAGCTGACACAGCCACCGCTGAGAGTCAGGTCAGCTACGCGAGCAGCAGCTCCAGCCTGGCAGGGGGCCCTTTCCAAGCCCGTCTGCTTGAAAACAAAAGGGAGAGTTCCGAGCTACCTGTTTTCTCAGCACAGAGACAAATGTGTTGTGCGGGTAGGGAGAGAGGGAGCGGGAGAAAACGCATTAAGCTTTGCAGGCTGTATTTCTCGATGCACCTTTGGGACACGCGTGGGAGATGCTCGTGGTCCTCATTCTGGCACCAGGTCTGTAACAAGCCCTGGGAAACAGCAGAGCAACGCACCACTCTAAACCCTGGGGTGTTGATAGGGACCTCAGGGTGCTGCCTACCAGGAACAGAGCTAGCAGTGAGAAATTGTGCTGGCCACAGCCATCGCTCCCACCCTTGGCAGAGCCCTGCACCGCTGGCCATCGGCCGCATGGCTCAGCAACCGTTGCTCACGAAAGAGAAGTCCAAGCGAGGAGATACAGCCACCTTCCTCACGCAGAGGCAAGACAAAGGGAGCAGGCTAGAGAGTCTGCTCTGCAGCAAGAAAAGTTACAGCTCAGAGGGAGAGAAGGATAGTGCAGGCTACCGACAGGACAGGCTGGAAAACAGTCACCTCGCACAACGGGCACGAGGCCATGGCTGAGTATTCAGTTCATAAACAATATTCTTTCATAAAATGCAGGTAACATTGCCCCTGCTTTACTGAGTGCTTTCTCTTCACAGACGAAAGACGCTAAAAGGTCCATACAAAGCCCACGGAAGACAGAGTCTTTCAAATGACGTCAGTGGAGCTATGTCAAAATAGTCCCAGGAAGCAAATACTCGGGCCCATCTGCAGGCACAACTTGGCCCACAGCATAAATACAAGTACATCCGAAATCCAGCAAGGCACCAGCGGGAACATGCTGCACTTAGCTGACTACCTTGACTCTATGTCTCTGAAATACCGTGGATAAATAACTATTTATGTCACCCTGGGAGAAAAGGAATGTATGATATGACTATGAAACCACCTGGACTTTTATATATAAAAAGTGTTTTCACTACTTATGGAAAGCCAGACATGTAAATTACGCTACCTTTAGCAGGGAAAAATATGTGCCAAAGACCATGCCCAGGAGCAGAACTCGGGAAGAATGGGGTTATGGTCATGCCAGTTTTGCAGTGTTTTCTTTTACAAGCCTGTTTTACTGCTGAGGTGGGGGAGACCAGTGTTATTGCTTCCTCAGAAAGCTGTTCTCACAGGATCTGACTATTGGTCATGAAAACCTTACAGGGTCAGACAATCCTGCAAGATTTTAACAAATAGAGAGTTTAAACGTGTTCCCAAGATTTTCGTTATGTCCATTTCTAAGACGGAAGGTAATCCCCTTGCAAATGAATTTGAGAAACCAGAATTAAATAGAAGCAAATCTGGAGATCTGAATTAAATTCCCTTGAAAGTTTACAAATTATTCATCTACTTTCAGGATTTCCACAGGGACAGATAAAGCTGGCATTATCAGCAAAACATATCTGTATATTCAGCATGGAAATAAATAGGCTTAGCCTGTTTCCTTGGTGCTGAAGAATGATCATTTTGCAAGAACAAGACGACGAACAGCCACAGCATCATATGCCATTAGAGGTCCCCTCAAGGCTTATTGTTAGCATTAGAACATCAGCAATCTGTGTATTTATCAAAACGTGGACACCAGAGTGGCTTGAAGTAGTTTCACTTCCTCTTAAATGATAATAAATTGGCAGCGTGAGTGTTGACTGCCTGAAATGCAACTTCATTACTTCAGAGGTTAATGGAGCAACCTCTCTCTGTTGATCTTCCTGTCACCATTGGCTACAAAAGACTTTCTGACACAGTGCAGTTTTCAGGAGAGGCACAAGTATAACAGAGATTAACCACATCAAAAAGAATACAGTCCCGCTCCATTATATTCTGCAAAGCTGGTGTGCAGTAAATCATAATGGCCAGCAGTGTGATCTGACTTGTCTGAAAATAAAATTAGCATAAAAAGAGGTGATGGTGCTATATTACTGAGACGAATACCTTTTCCTCTTACAAAGAACAGAAAAAGCAAAAAGCAAAAAGAAAAGAGAAAAAAGAAAGAACAAAGAGAAAGAAGGAAGAAGAGGGAAGAGGAGGGAAAAGGGAAGAGGAGGGAAGAGGGAAGAGGGAAGAAGGAAGAGGGAAGAGGGAAGGAGCTAGTAGAGAGCAAACAAAATGTGAATACTTTAATTATGATGTAAAGTATTAGGAGCTACTGACCTTGAGCTATTTTGCACTAATTCTATAGAATCCCTCTTGTATTTCTTACAGAAAGCTACACAGTGATTTAGCCAAACTACTCTTCTTTTGAAGGCTGAATTCATGCTTTTGCAGGAGATGAAGACTGACAGGAAAAGAGTAGGAGGTGGCCACGGAGATTCAAAGAGGATTACATTTAATGCTGGTTAAGTGAATAACCCACTGAATGAAAATGTACTCACTTAGTGAAATGTGCCTCTTCTTGTTATATGTTACTGCCCTGAAATGCCTGGAAGGTGTGATAACTTTTGATAATTCATAACTCCTGTTGATCACTAACAACACAACGAACCTCACAATTATGAACAGAGAACACTGCCCAAGGAAGAAGAACATTCTGTAGATCCTATACACAAATAACTGGAAGTCACTTCCAAGAAGTGACTCCTTGTCACTTTGTCAAGAACACTAACCTAAATTCACAATAAATACAGGTTAGTTTTCTTTTTGTGAATATGTGGATGAAATAAAACTTCTCATTAGAAATGTTTAATTTTGTTTAATATTTCTGTTCTCTTCAGCAGATTAACTAAAAGTACATCAGACATGCAATTACGGCGCTGTAAATGCATGCACATATCAAGTAATTATATGTGTAGTTGTGCAAACAATTCAGGTGTGTTTCAGGTCACTTGTATTCACTCTCCACTTCCCACCCCCACTAGTGTTTGGGACGGTGTTTAGCAAGTCTGACAACATGTCTACAGCAAATATATCAAATTCCCTCGCTGGACTCTTATCTTTTGGAGATTATAATTAGAGGTGAATACTTCTGAGCAGGAAACGCATCAACCTGAATGAAAGCATCCACTTCGTACGCACAGTGGCAGCTACCTGGACTTACTAGAAGGCAACATTGATAATAAGTGCCTGCTGATAGCGTAAGGGAGGAGGAACCTACTGGAAATTATGGGAGATAAGGAAGATCAGGATTTTTTGCTGGTGAGATTCCAGGAAGAAACTCTTCTGAATGCCAGAGCAATTGTCACCTTCCCAGCCTGCGATCTGGGTGTTGTGAACAACGGGACAGGAATTCAGTGATTCAGGTCCAATTGTGTTAATGGCTCCTTTTAAGACCTTGGGCAAGTTGCCTAATACCTGTGTATCAAGATTTTCTCAACTGTAAAAAATCAAAAAATCAAATCAAGCAGCAACTAAACCTGGAGAAGTCCATTACAACCCAGAGATCAAAGTGGGATGTAAATGCTAATCTTTCTTCTGTACTACTACAGCATTTTCAATTTCTTTAGGCTGAAAAACATATGCAGTGTTATTTGAATTCAGGTTGGTTCGGAACCATGGCTTACCTTTTAGAAGAGTGAATAGTGGTTCTGGATGACAAATTTGAAAAAACTAAAAATGTTTTACTTTCACAAAGTATTCAGCCTGTCTTTAACTTAGGATCCAAAAACGAGTTCCACCAATTTGAAGTTGTGTTTTGCAATAGCTGCTATGCTGCTGAGAAAGATAAGCCTTTGGTGAATGATTTAAGAAAAGAATTTATGAGAAAAAATCGGTAGTTCAGTGGTACGTTGACCCCATGAACGTCAGCGAGTTGAGAACATCTCTTCCACAAATACATCAAACTCAAATTTGATAATTAATGTGACAGTGCTGCATGTTCAAAAAGAAACCACTTATAATATCTCAAAAAGTCCTCGTCCCATCGGAAAAAGTTTGAGAAATTGTACGTTGCATAAAAATATGAATTAAATATGAGAGTTTAAGACAACTCTTAAACACGGGAAAACTCCACGTCTGCATACGCAGAGTGTCAGAATACACCAATATGTACTTCAAAACTACACTGCTGCGGACAGAATCAGCTACATCTGTCTCTGTAGACTTTCCTTTGAAGAAGGAACTTTATGGATAAGTGGGTGAGAGGTACAACTGCCACTCATAGCTACGCAAACGAAGTTGTCTTTCCTTATCCCAGAATGTTTCATTTTTGCTCCAGTCAGAAATGCACTACGGAGCAGCTGGTCTATAGGTTAAGAAAACATGTTTGAATATCAGTGAGAATTTCATTCCAGCTTTTCTTCTATGTCTATAGAAATTTTTTGTATTTATTTTTTCATATCTCTAAATCACAGTTGGGCTCTGCTGAATTGTTGCTGCTGCAATGCCAAAGTAACATACAGCTAATATCACGTCCAGAATCGCCCAGTTCCATCCTGCATCGCAATCAATATTGTTGTGGATACGTTTACATAAAAGCACTTCACTTGAACAACTAGAGGAAAAAAAAGTCTATTATGTATTGCAGAATCTACCAGTAACACAGCCTAACAAAATACGTGTGGCTACAGATGATCACCTTGGACAAACGTTAAGTTACAGGAAATAAGAAACTTGTGCCAGAAATAATAATACAGCAGAAAGTTTTGTATTTTCTGAAGCAGCAATATCTCACTACTGATATCAGGCATCAGTTTTTATCCATGTTGGTGTGTATATTTATGGATGCCTTATCACCCAACACTGTAGCACAACAGTGCACTTCTATCGAAGTATGAGAGTGAGCAGTTCCCATTCTCAGCACTTCACTGGAATTAAAGGAACATCTGATTTACAAAAGTAATTGAGCACAGACAGTTTCTTAAACAAATACTATTAACTCCATTTTAATGACATGTTTCCAGAAAAGTCTATGGCAGGTAAAATAATCCTAAATATTTTTGAAATGCCATGGTAAGTAAGTATTCTGGATCTTTAAAATAGATTCTGACTTGTATCTGCATCCTGAACTTTTATTTTTTTATAACCCCCCCCCCTCGGTTCTTTCTTGATTAGAATTTTTAACAACAAGGGCAGGAATCTTAGAGGGAAACCTGTACCAATGTATTTTTCAATGAGGTGCAGACTTTAGAAGGATTTTCGTTGTAAAAAAGCAACACTTTTTTGATCTTTATGTCCATTTGCATGGTAGAAGTATTCAAAGGGGTGAAGTATTACCGTCATTAGTAAGTAAAAGAGATATCAAGTGCACTAAACTCAAAGATTATCCATCAGAAATGAAAGAAAACAAAGACCCTACAAGTATAAGATAGCCTCCTTTTCTGTGGGCTGAAATCTTTCATATGGTATATAATGCTGGCAAAACAGAATTTTTCTATTCACCTTTTTCCCTATTGAAAGTAATGCTCTCTTTATCTAACCTTTTCTAAACCACCATTGAAAATTGTATTTTCTGATTCAAACAAAACATTGTTTTTCTTTCTGCCTCATACGGCTAATAATAAAGACTCGAGGTAAATCTCCCTACAGCTGCTTTCAGTTCATTTTAAGTCAATGAAACCTATATAATCCTGTAATACAGTCAATTGTTTCTTTTCTACTAGGCCTGAAGGGCTGCAAGCTTAGAAAGGGAAGAATTACTGTTTTGCTTTTAAGCACCTATTAATATTTTGCCCCTCCAGCAGTTCTTTTTTTCCCCTTTGAAGCCTTTTTCCCACTAAATTAATGTTTAACAATTAAATCAAGCTGAAGGAGATCTTAAAAGATCTAGACAATTACTGATTGGGTAGAAGAACAGGCCTTTAATTTAAATGGGAAACATCTCCGAAATGATGGTATGAGACCCCACAACTAATTACATAATTTTCTGCATCTGAGAAAACATGAGCTGAGAGAATGCAAATAGAGCCACACATGTAATATCAGGAAGAAAAGCTGGAACTCCAACATCTACCTATTATCTTTGAAAATAGAGCAACTTGTAGAAAAACAAGCTTTGTGCTACTAGATACACAGAGCAAAAATACAACTTTACGAAAAAGAAGAAAATCCAAGGGATGGCATCTCTTTTTCAGGCAAATATTGCTGATACACCTAGAATGGCGATACGAGCTCTCTATGTAAACGTCCCAAGCAGGCCTAAGAGCCCTTTCAAAATTGTATATGCTTTGTATACATAACATACTTTTGTGTACTTGTAAGACACAAGTGTTCTGAGCTTCCTGCCTTCTTCTGTAGTCATGTGTATGTTAACTTAAAAATATAACCACAGCTGAGAGTAAGGTATGATAATGGAGGGGGGTTTTGTTAGGCCCGAATAAATAGTTTGTCCCGAATGAAAATCCTTAACCTGAACTCAAAAGCTGGTTAGTGAAGACCTCCTTTGCCTGGTCCCCTGAGCACCCGATCAGAGAACTCTCTGCCCCCTCGATTCAGACAGTCCTTTGGGCACTGAGACCGAATCAGCTCCATAAGCTTGTGTGTCTCTCCAGATCTCACACAGAGCTTAATGCGTGCTAAGGCCCCCAACACTGTTCTTTTTCCCTCCTAACTCAAGAAAATTTTGTCTGCTCCCAGCACAGTATCGTGACTAGCCTCGCTTCTTAAAAAGGGTCAAACTGAACTACGACCAGGGAGTGTCTGGACCAAATGTGCGTTACCAAGTCCTAATTAACAGCCATCAATTACTTGATCCTACTTCAGCGCAGGCGCAGTAGCAACCAAGGGCACCTACTAGAATGTCCGAGAAAATGATGGATTGTACCAGCAGATACCAAAAGGTCCATGGTATGAAACTTCCAAAAATGGACCCATGCCTTCTAAGTTTGTCCATCACACAAGTATAAGGGCCAGACGTTCAATGAACTAGACATCTATTTTCCTGATAGGTCTTCTAAAGTATTTCCAAATGAACCTCAGACTCCCACTGATTCCAAATATATGAGGAAACAGCAGTTTTTAAGAGTGACACTTTAAGTTGCTTCCACTTATATGGCTGAAGGTTTTGTTTGCTGTTCCAATGTTCACCAAACTATAGCTATTCCTTAAACATTTTAGGAATTGCACATTGTTCTCCTGTGAGATTTCAAGTACTTCCTTCTACAAGAAAAGCCACAGGTAAATGAATTAAAAAAAAAAAATCCCAACAGATTTTCACAATTCAAATACTTGCTTAATATTGTAGATGGAGTTCTCTCTAATTCAACAGTTTTACTCATCCCTAGATAGAATGAAAACATGATCTGAGGAAAAAGTGTTATTCAGTTTTATGAGTCATCAAATCATTTTGAAACACTGAGCGTATTTTAGCTCACCATCTGTTATATAACCTCAATGCAAAGTAAAAATTATTATGCTTTTGGCTAGAAACCTGAATTCCATTTTCAGAAAAAGGTTGAGATGACAAACAGACTACTACGAAGGCCACATTCAGCAACCAAAAACACTCTAGCACTTCCAGGAATTAAGCCTCTCATTCCTATAATAACAAAAAACATCATTGACATAAGAAGGTCATGTCCTTTGCTGCTTTTGATAGTTTTCTAATATAAATTCTTTAGTATCTTTCTATTATTCATTTTAAATGTTTCATTTCAGCAAGCCAATTACATTAACAATATATTTCCCAATACAGACTGTGATTCACGAACGCGTGCATAGCTGAGGCATATGCACTATAAAGCTATCCTGAATCAAATGCCTTCTTTTCGTCCGCAGAAAGAGCAAATAGGTAACAACTTCACGTTCCTGTAATTTACACAACATGGTGTTAAAAATCAACAAAATTAGGAATCCCTTGTACCTCATCAAACCCCCCCCCAGCCATTCTGTAAGAACGCTTCATTTATGGTCCTGGAAGGAACTGACTCTCTCAAGGACACATATGCGCTGCGGACCACCGTAAGCACCGGCCCCTTGCAGTCAGCTGAGCACGGGCTCCGCTCACGGGTTCGTTCCACTTAGTCCCTGCCTGAAAAATTGCCTACGTGGGAGTGGGCGGGAGGGGTGACGGCCTCCGGGGCCGCGGCTGAGCGGGCAGCAAGAGGAGGAGAGGCGGCCAGGGAAATCAGGCGGGAGCTCAGGGGCTCCCACCGGCGCCAGCACCGGCCGGCTGCAGAGCGTGTCGGTGGTAGCTCCTGAGTGACAAAGCTGAGGTGTGGTTGTAAGTGCACAAGTGAACAACC
>NW_010530185.1:61079-61409 GCF_000687285.1 Phaethon lepturus | reverse complement strand
ACGAACCTGCGCTGCACGAGGCGGCGCCAGGCGGGAGCCCTGGCCGAGAGCGAGGCGTTACTCCTGGAGATGCACCAAGACCAACCTCAAACGACGCCGCGCGGCGGCTGCAGCAAGGGCACGGCTTAAACAAGTCTCTTGCCAAAACACATTAAGCAACATCACATAACAATAGCCTGGTAATAAATGTATGTCATTACATTAATTACTTACTATTACAAGAAGGTGGGCAGGCTTCCCTCAAGACCTCGTCCACGTGATGACGGAGGGATCAGATTTTGCTTTCACCCTAACCAAGCTCATGCTACGCTTAACCACACGGTAAGCCCG
>NW_010530185.1:49310-61057 GCF_000687285.1 Phaethon lepturus | reverse complement strand
CTCACTCCCGCTGCGCCGGGTGCCGGCGTGGCAAAGAGCAGCAAGTCTTTGTGCTTAAACACGGATGTGTCGTGGTATGGGCCTGTCCGTACCTACCGCAGGAACGGGAGAGAAATCATCATTGCCAACCGAGTCTTTAAGGGAGACTCCCTGAGCTCTTTTAGTCAGGGCTCTGACTTGGGAAGAACTCAACTTTTCTCTCTTTCTGGTAAAAAAGGGCAATGGTGGAGCAGTCGGGGTCAGAGAGAGGCGTTTTAAGGAATGCCTGCAGAAATTGAAAGCTTCAGGTACAAATCAGGTTAAAGTATCAAGGATTTGCATTCTGGGCAGCCAAGTCGAGTTTGAGATCAGGTGTGGCTCTCAAAATAGTCCCTAATTACAAACTATGAACACTGCTTGTTCTCATTTTACTAATTTCTCGTCTATGCTATTTTTCTTTTAACCGTTTTAGAAGCACGAGGGGTGTATGCGTCTGCGTGCACGCAAGCGCTGGGGGAGCGGAATTACTCCCCTCAGATCAACTGGTTGTATAAATACTGGTAAAATGGGTAGTTAGTACCACTTGTGACTATTCTTTCCTTCCCAAATGTAGCATTCACTTATGATTAAATTCACTGTAATACGAACACAGAAGCTGTACAAAAGCTGCTCACATCCCTTTCTTCAACCTTGCTGCTGAGGTCCTTTCTGTTTAGAAAAAGCAGTAACTTTTTTTTTACATTAATTTAATCAGATTAAACAAAGCTCCTGGAATACAGAACTAAATTATCAGAGAAGCTGCTTTTAAATCAAGAACTTTCACAGAATCACAGAACAGCAAAGTCCAGCAGAATTCTTATCTCACAACTTGGTTTCTGTTCAGTATTTTTTAAAACCAAGGAAGCCCAGAACCATTCCTGTCTCTTAAGAAATCCATCTTAAGGACTCTCCTTCTGCCAGGCAAAGAGCTCCCGCAATTACTGATGATAAAAGAGCTTTTCAGGAAAAAGTCAAGTTTGATTCTGGCACAATTACTCCCAGGAATCTGAAGTTTAAGGAACACAGCTAAGGAAGGGCTCTGGGAATTGAGAGCTTCCTAGGAGAAGACCAGGGGGATAAAACAAGGGTGATTTTTTGAATAAAAATTACGTTTGCCTTCAAAAAAGCTTCTCCTTTTTCTTTAATGGGCTCTTTCGCTTAAACGAGCTCGGTACAGTTCTAGCCAGCCTCCTTCTGTTATCATTTGAGGATAAAGCTTCAGGCTAAATAAAACACCCATTTAACTAACCCATGGAAATGTGCAGATTTTCACATGAAGAGCCTGAACTTTGGCCATTTGCTGAAGGGCATCAGAGCTCTGTCCGCTGGAAAACCCCATCCTCTGAAGGCAGTCAGAGGCCACACCACGGTTCCAAGAAAATGTGAAAAATGCGAGGGGAATGAAAGTTTTCCATTTTACAGAGCTGAAAGGGAATTGCCTCCTCCCTTCCAAGCAACAACCTTTTTCACCCTGCAAACGAAGCGTCTCTCTGCCGTAGCTTCACCTCGCGCTGCAGATCCACTCCTACCCGAGCCTAAGCAGCGCTAAGCCAAAAAACTCCATTGCTGAAACAAGCCCAACAGAGAAAGCAAAGCCAGACCACAGGGCATGAGGGTCTCCAGCGCACGACAGGACCGTGCCATCCCCAGGCACTGCTGTAATGCACAGGACCTTTGAGGTCTCTCTGCTGCACGGCAAGAGAACACCGACCTACAACAACGTCTACAAGACCTGACAGCACTGAAGTTCCCTCCCCGTTCTGCTAATAAAAAAAACCCTTACAAACATCTTACCAAGATTTAATGTACATTTATTCTTAACACGTGGAACATATAGTATAAAGATTTCATACTGAATAAATGATATTCATTAAGCCAAAAAAGGAAAAAAGGGAGGAATTTACATCAAGTTTTTAGCTACATCGTCTGAAATACAAATATGCAGAATTCATCACTGAAAAATCTCAATTGTGTTTCTTCATCAGGAACTTCAACTGAACCTAGAACTTTTTCACACCTCGATTAGAAAGAAAACAAAAACAGGAAAAATAAACTATAAGTTGATTGGCTGCTGAGACAGCAATGACTTTATACACAGAGACCTGTACAGCATCCTCCAGGGAGGGATGTCTGGCAAGAGATTAAATAATTGTGTCTCGCTTTTGCAGGTCATCAACTCGTTAACTCGTCATACTATAAAGGGGGAGGGAGAGGGGGACAAAACTGCAAGGGATCTTAGGGTATGTGCAATGTACAACGTCATATATATATACACACGTGGCAGCTTTCAGGCTGCAGCTAAAGGTTAAAACCAGTTCTAAGAGGTGATCTCAGGGTTATTCATACAATCAAGGAGGAAGAGAGAAAGAGGTCAGGGTGTTGTAGGTTCACACATGATACTTTGGGGGAAAAGCCTTTTTTTCTCCTCAACATTAACTAAAAACATTTTTAAAAACTACAGCTTGCTGCTGATCCAGCGCCTTTTTTTTTTCCATGTGAGACATTATTACAGTATGTTTACAGTTTAAGGTGTACAGTACATGAAGTTCTACACGCTACTGCACAGGCCTCCCTTGGACAAGGTCTGTTCACAACTGGTAACTTCTTGGTTCCTGCAAGATTGTGAAT
Source organism: Phaethon lepturus (assembly GCF_000687285.1). Classification (NCBI taxonomy): domain Eukaryota; kingdom Metazoa; phylum Chordata; class Aves; order Phaethontiformes; family Phaethontidae; genus Phaethon; species Phaethon lepturus. Next base: position 58,411 of record NW_010530185.1, on the reverse strand, counting down.
GTACAACGATAAACCACACAGAGTTCAGCAGTCACTTTTGTCCTTCAGAGTTTACCATTAAAAACAGTTATGAAAGTGGTGCCTGTCAATGTGATAACACGGCAAGTCGTTTTCCCCAAACTCACTGTAAACGACAGTAACTTTGGTTAAAATAAAAAAAAGTCTTCTATGTAGACAGAACTTTGTCTCCTTTAATAAGGGATTCAGGACAAATCTGAAGGGCAGGGGAAGGGGAGAGGGAACGGGGACATCTTTCCCCAAGGGAGAAGCAGGACAGCGCAGGGCAGACAGTGGATTCTGAGGTGGTTTTGCATAAATAAAGGGCAACAGTCAGTTTCTAAGTTCTCCACTCACGCACACGCACACAGGGTCTCGGATCCCACAGCTGTCATGACTGGCCAATTAAAAACAGTACATCACAAATAACTTGTGAAACCAAAGAGTTCATCAAAGGCGACACGGAGATGTCCAACAGCCGCGACTCGTATAACGTGAACTCCGAGTGGTTCTCGTCCACCTTGGCCAGGGCAAGCAGCGCCCGAGCAGCTCGGCGCATCATGTCCACGCTCGTAGACTCAAAGGGTGGGTTCTGCATGTGCATCAAGCTGGCCTGGCTCTGCTGGAACTGCGTGGCGGCCAGGCTGTCCTCCAAGAAGCCCAGCAAGTTGCCAATGCTGCCCTTCTGCACAGCAATCGCTCTTGCTGCCAGGCTGTCCCCCTGTGCCAAGTTGGCCAGTAGTACCACAGCCATCTCTCGACACACCGGGTTCTTTCTGTCACTAAGGAACCGCACCATGGTGCTGTACAGCTTCTCCAAGCGACTGAAGGGGGGAGTTGCAAGAATCAAATCCACATTGTTGTCCTGGATGCTGAGTTTGCTGAGTGTTTCCAAAACCAGTCTCTGAGGGGAGAGGACCGCATTGGGCCCCAGTGTTGGAAAGGGATCCTGGGCCTCTGCTGACGGACATACTGCCCAGTGGAGGAGTCCATCCAGGATAGGCAAACAGATGCTTTCCGGGTAAGGGGAGAGGTCCAGCTGGCCAGAAATGTTGGCCAATGTGACCAGTGTATTTTCACGCAGCATCTCCAAGCAGTCCCACCACCATTCCACCTTGTTGCAGCTCACCCCTTGGTCCTGCTCCTCCTCTTTCTCATAGGTCAGGGGTGCCTGTTTGCGTTCTGGATGCTTGTGGTGTAAGAGAATCAGTTTCCCTAGAATCAGCAGCAGCCCGGGGTGTTTAGACATTTCGAAGTCATTGCCCGGCACAAACGATAAACTCCTGATGATGTTAGAGACGCAGATGCAGCGCTTCGCCAGAGAGTCCTGCCAGTCTAGGAGGGTACAGAGGGGCGTCTCGTCTTTACTGTGAGGTTCGTCCTCCAGAATTTTTATATTTCTGTGGCTCTGAGCTGGACTAATGCCAAAGGGAAACTTGCTGCTTTCCTTTGCTGTTTCCAAAGCTTTGACCTCTTCCTCCTCCCCTGCCAGGGAGCCCGGACGTGCCGAAAGCATGTCGTCCATGGTGGCAGTTATCCTCTTTTCTGCAGAGCTGTCGGATGGCGGAGTCTCTCCTTCCCTAGTGCTCAGATTGCTCTCAGCTGCTGAACGTTTCCTCAAGACAGAGTTGCAGGAAGCTCGTTTATGAGTCAAAGGTAGCTCCGTCTTGCTCTCAAAGTGGGTCTGAATGTGCTCGGTGGTATCTCCGCCGCCAATCCGCCAGTGCAGCAGTCCACTTTCGAACTCCTGCACCCGCCCTAACTTGTCTGAATAATCTACCACAAACGGGTCGTTTTTCTGCACAACCTTGACTGGAAGCTTGTCAAATTTACTAACTAGTTTTTCCTCGCTGCTTTCTAGAGGTGCTTTGTCCTTGCTCGAAAATGCAGCCTCCTCCTCTTCCTCATCCTCTTCCTCCTCACAGTTCAGGCTCCGTGGTTCATCATCCTCCTCCCCTTCTTCATGAGAGGAAGCTGAAGATTTGCAGAACCTTTCGGGATCTAATAGTGTTCTTTGCCCTGGGTCTCCCACCTCATATTCCTTCAGGATTCCAAAGATCTCGATCAGGCAGCGCCGGAAATACTCCACCAAGAGTTCCAGCAAGCCTGGCAGCTACGAGGGAGGAGAAAAACAGGAGGGGAAGGAAGGGAACAGTGATCAGAAAACAACTTACGCCAGCGTGAGCAACTGGGAAAGCAGGGCATAAAGGGCTAAGAATTTAAGCAGTGATGTTAATTAATGGGCTCTTTTCATGCTGGCAATGAACTGTCTGCAAAAGAGAGCTTTCCGTCCTCTGAGAAAAGGAACAAAGGCAAAACCAGATCCGGACTGTCAGGGTCCAAGCTGCCCTTCTTCACACACACATACCTGGGCAAACACTTGCGCTCTGGGTTGTACCTCCCCTCTGCTTAACGCACAGGGAGGTGAAGGGCAGCACTAAGCAAAACAGCCTTTACAGTCTTGCCGAGCAATACAGAGGCACGTGGCAACTAACTGAGAAAGGCTGGCGCCTCCAGACTGGCATCCCCGCCTCACTGCGCACTGTCCCAGGGGAAAGACAGAGCCAGAGGTGAGCGAAGCTATCAACACCCGAAAATGCAAGCAGCCTCCAGCCTCTCATAGCACTCTGGCTGCAAAGTCCATTACAGCCTCCTCACCGTTATTCAGTTCTTCTGTTACAGAGGCAACACATCTCACCAGAGAGAACACACACGCTTGCGCACCAGTGAACACATAAATTACACTGGAGTAACCAGCGCACAGCCACCCAGACCCCATGCTCTCTTCAGATCTGGCGTGCTCCGCAGGTACAGGGACGTCTGGGAGTCTGGCCCTACAAGGGCACGAGCTGCTTGTTGCTATCTCACTGACAGAAAATCCTACAAAATTAGCACTTCAAAGACCTGCATCAGAGACCATCTGCACCCACCTGGCTGAGGTTGAAGGTCATTATGCTGTTGTCATCATAGAGCAGGATGTTTATGGTATCTAAGGCCCACGTACTTTCAGCTAGCAGCCCAGACTTCAGAGACATCATCACTCTCCAGGCTTCAGGAGTTCCTGTAACATAAACACATGATACTTCCAGCTCCTGGAGTTTAAAAACAAGAAGGAGATACTTGATACTGCTTTTTGGACTCATGAAGAGCAGAGCCTGTTTCAGATGATGTACAGACTGCATGTACCAGCAACCTCTCCGCAGACAATGCCAAAATGATGCCTGAAAACACAACTAAACTGCAAAAATATAATTCTTTCAAAGCCAGCAGAGCCCTTCCACTTGGTAGTACTGTACCAAAGGGTGACAGCAGCACCCATCCCAGAAAACCGGGAGTTTCCTCTTACCAATATCTTTTGCTGTCAGCCGTCTCCTCTGCTTCAACACAGGTTGCGTAGCTTCTACTGATCCCGGCGGGAAGGTGATGTCTCGTCGGATCATGGGAGGCTGTACAGCTGCTGGTGTTATATGCGAGGCAGGGACTGGCGGTCCTGCCTTCTGCATTTTCATCCCCGAGTGCAGGAATGGAGATTTACTAGGAGAAGTGCGATTCTCCAGAGGTCTGGGCAGAGGTGCTGGGCTGGATACCTGAGGAATGTGATTCTGCATGCTAGGGGGGGTCTGGTAGTTAGACTGGGGGGGCCTAGTCATTGGGGGCACGGGGGCAGAGGGACCATAAGGAGGTTGCCGGTTCCCGTGGGAAGGCCATGGTCCCTCATGGTTGACCCTCTGGTCTGAATGCAGAATTTCATCTGTTCGAGTCACTCCGTGATAAGCAGGCCCCTGGGGCGCAGAGCCAGCGCTCTGCCGATTCGGATAGCTGTACCCTATTTCGTTGCGCCCTTGCCACATGGCGCCTTGCTGCGGGCCCTCTGGAGTAGACTGTATGGGACCACCCATCATCTGAGGAGGCATGTTTTGCTGAGCATTGGAGCCTGGGGGAGCCGAGACCCTGTCTCTGCCGAATTGGAATGGGAACTGGTTCTGTGGCCCTCCGGCAGATCGGCGGTCAGCAGCAGGGTACGTATTCCCGTACTGGTTATACAAGTCCTGCTGCGGAGATGGCTGTGCAGTTTGCTGCTGGCTCGGTTGCTGGGTCTGTGCTGGAGGCAGCTGCTGCTGCGTCTGCCCCTGCCCGGCGCTGTATGGTACGTTGTACATCTCCCCTTCGTGTCGCTTAGCAGGTGGGCCGTAGCTGCCATCCATCGGTCGCTTGTAATTCTGCAGGGAAAATAAAAGCATTGACAATATGAGATCATCTACTTAGAAACAAGCAACCCAAACCTTAGTGGGTAGAGCTACTCTGAGCCAGAGGATATGCCCCACGGCATGGCCCGTAAGAAGGCAAGACTTGTCTCGTTGTTAGCCATAGCCAACGTGAAGTTGGCTCAGTCTTTCAGTTTCACAAGCCAAGACCAACTCCTTGTGGCTGTCTGGGTAGTTTCCTTGTGGATTCCACAAGGATGCCTTGGGGGCAGAAGTCTGCCCACAGAAAGGACTTTCCTATAGAAAAGACTCAGCTCTACTATACATCCACCACAAACCAAACTGTGTTCAGGTACTTGTTTCCTTTCACCTCCAGAATTTTATCAGACCCTATTTCTCTTCTATTTCCCAGAAAACTGAGGTTTCTGCTGAAGCATTAAAGATGCGTTAAAAACTGTTGTACTTCCTGCTTCTTCCTTTCCTGAAGATCTCAAAACACATGACTGAAAGGAACAAGAACTATTTCCCCCCCTACTTCTTTTAAGCGCAAATGGAGAAAACAGTCGATTGTCGAAAAAAAATTAAAAATCCAGGATCTCTCTTGCCTCCATTCTCTAGCTGCTATACAGTCTACTCAGAAGCTCCACGGTCATGACCGGCTTCAGATGGAGCTCTAGGGCTTCAAAGATGACAAGTACCAGAGTAACTCGAACTCTTGGCTCAGAGCCCCATGGCTCTGGTTGCAAAGCCGAACTGCAGAGCAGTTGGAATTATTCTTAGCACAGCTCAGCAAGTACCCTCTCTATACTCTCCTAAACCAGAGGACTCAAAATTATCAGGAAAACATTATGGGTCTTGGCACTGATACAAAGAGCAAGTCATATATAAGGATTAGGGTAAGAGATATATATTCATTCAAACTCTGTCCTGAAACAAACCTGATGTTTTTAAGAGCAACGAGTAGGAGGCAGTGGGGCAGTGGAGGCAGGTCTGAAGCCTTTGTCTGCAGGCTCAGTAAGGCAAAGGCAAAAAAAGCCCTGGGCTGTGCAGAATGATCCACCTCAAACAGCTCCCCACAACAATCAAGGACTTACTCCAAACAAACTCATCAGATCACCTGGACCAAAAGTGTTACAGAAACATGATGGGATTCAGAAAGTTCCAGACACGCAGAGAAGCCCAGTAAAGCTTCCTGATCTCCTGCTGCCTGACCAGAGTGCACACGTCTGCAAACTACACAACCTCCATTCTCAGAACATTGTTTTGCTAACACAACACTGGAAACACTAATTAAAACTTATTTAAACTATTTGGAAAACGGGGCGGGGTGGGAGGAGTCTCCAGTGTGAGGTACTTAATTCTACACATTCATAAAGCAAATATACAGCCTGAAGAATTTTCATCCTCCCCTTTTCACAAATTTCACAGATAAAACTCTTCTGTCTCAGCTGAACAAATCAGAAGCTTTCTGAAAATTTACCTGCTGTTGCTGTTGATACATGGTAGTTTGCTGGCTAGGGAAGGGGCTGCCCGAGGATGTGCCTTGAGTGGAGAATTGATTGCCATAGGAATCATGTCTGGAGAAGAAACAGATGCATTACTTGTCTAATCAGATGCATGCTTCACTTTCACAGTCTCAGAGCTAAGTGGGAAGAGCTGTTTGTGGCAACACCCCGCACAGACCTTTGCTGCTGCTGCTGCTGCTGTGGGTAGCGGCTGGGAGAGTACATCCCCGATTCCGGGGTGGAAGGCATGATGTTTGGCTGTGGAGTTCCTGTTGCTAAGTTGCCCTCAGGTCCCATGCCGGGCTCCGTCCTACAGGGCAGCAAACACAAAAACCCCACACATCCACTTAAATTCACCCTTGCTCCTCAAATGGAAAACAGATGATCAGAAAAGTCACAACAGTGAAGAGAAAGTAATCATTTCACGTGAGTCAAGCAAATCAGGATCTCACCAGGTTCAAGTACCCACCTCACTCTGTCGTAAGGACCACCGTAGGAATAGTGTTGCCGCTGTCCCATGGCCATGTTACCCATCCCTGGACCTGCAGCACGATTGTAAGGGTCACCCATACCACTGTTGGGGCCCTGCCCTGAGGACATGAAGGGATCGCTTCCTGGAGCTGAAATAGTGAAAGAAGGATCAATAAACATGTCTACCTCTGTGCTAGAAAAATATGTCCCATCTTCTGGGGAGAAAGGGCAGGCAGAAGGCCTCCTACAGCACATTCCAGTGTACAGCCAGATACATGGATTAGCACTCAAGGAGAAAAGGGAAAGAAGCACACAAGCACTTCCTCACCTTTCCTCATACTGCTGTAAGGATCTTTATTTGGCTCGTAAGACATGCGACCCATCATGTCGGAGGTATTCATGCTGGGCTGGTACCCTGGATTTGGAGTCATGGAGTTCCGCTTCTGGAACGTAGGATCACTACCATCTGCAAAGGCATCCTGAAGGCCCACTGAGTTACTCCTGATTAAAACAAACACACACACACAGAGGATTATAGAGGTCCACGATGCTCCTCAGGACACTTTTCCCCATGTGTTCCCTCTCAAGTGTTGCTATCCCCTAGAAGGATCACAGTTGTGCTCCTCCGACAGAGGCATGACAAACTGCCCTTCTACAATGCTGTCCTCAACCCCAATCCCAAAAATAATGATTATTCACACACAGATGCAAAGTCAACAACGTTGCTGTGAGCCTTTGACAAAGGAGCAAAGCCATGGAGCTCCACCAAAACAGCCATCTGTGGTAGTGACCCAGAAGCAACCTCAGTCACACTGCAGCCACATAGTGGAAGAGGGTGCAATGGTTTCATACCTGATGCCTGGCAAAGGGGGCATCTGACTGTGGGGCGTAGATGCTGGAGTTGGTGGCTTCAGGTCTCCTCCTTCTGCCATAGAGCTGCTGGTGGACTGAGGCGTCTGAGGACCCTGCATTGAGCCTGAACCCGCTGCAAGAACAGAAACGTGGTGTGAGCAGCTTTGCACCCTACAAATGCAACCCAGAACCTCCCAGAACATCAGCCTCAAGAATAGAGAGCAAAGAGTCCTTCAAGAAGGAGATAGATGAAACATGGCCAAAAAAGTGCAAGGAGCTCAACACGGCAAGCACATACTGGGCCAGACTTCCCAGAAGAACCACGTGCAGTAAATGTAAAGCTGAGAGCACGTGTTCGTTTTCATCATGCCTTCATTCTTGACCACATTCCCTTTCACACACCATGCCAGGACTACGGCACTGCGTCATGTTGCCCAGGCTGTCTAGCTTCAAAGGCTGATGCTCTACAGTGCACCACGCAGCATGGAATATGGTGCTTCTTGCCAAGGGACAACCACTGACCCGTCACCTTCACATTCTCTTTCTACCCAGAAAAGAAGGTGGGTTTGAGCCCTCTCCTGGGCGTCTCACAATCTTGCTAGTGATGGAAACTCCAGGACGTCAGCTGAAGTCACCAAGTAACCCTGGACAAGGCTCCTCTGTCTGCTCTGCCCTTCGAAAGGGGTTAATTCACGCAGGTTAATTCAAGCACCACTCCCAAGGATTCTGGGAACAGGGAATGCCGGAGATGCCGGATCTTTCACTGAACAACAAAACCCGTCCAGCAAGTTCCCTGGCTCTGCACGGGTTGCTTTACGCTACAGTAAGCTTTCATCAAAAATCCCAGGCCGTCATCTGTAATCCAGCTGTGCCGTCGGCTCTAGGAGCCCTCCTCTGCCCCTGGATCGCTGTGACAGTGTCAGCTCTCAGGTTCATACGCTCCTCGCAGCTGGCAAAAGCTGAACTCTTAATTAATGTTTCCATTAGTTACCATCCCCAGCACCCGATATCCCTCAGCTTCAGCCCTGCTGGTTGATGAGTCATTTCAGCTATTCATTAAAATCCTCCGAGGTCATGTCCAGGGCATGTTTGTTTACACCCCACCTTCCTGGCACCCTGTCTTCTTCTCCGCGACTCCCTCCCAGCCCAGGGAGGTCTCGGGAGAAGGAAGGGCAGAGGCAAGCTCAGCGGGGAGTTTCATTCATGGGCCCTCCCCGCCGTTCTTCCCTCGTCAGCAGCAGTTCAGCTCCACTCACTTCCCCCAGGAATTCACCGCTCGTCTCCGTTTGTAATGCTGGCATCGGCAGGAAGAGGCCTCGAGACATTCCCTGCGTCGCTGCCATTTGGTGTTTGTCCCCACCCCCTGCCGTCCCTCCCACTCACAAATTTACACACAGTTGGAGCCAGGCCAGTTCCATGCTCTGGGAATTAAAACCCAACGACAGACTGATTACGTCTCCCCAGGGACACACTGCAGTTTGCGAGCAGGAACCCAAGAAGGTTTGCAGCAAACCTACGCCGACTGCCCAGGAGGCAGTGCCTGGTCCACTCCAGCCAAGGCCTTTCTGTTAACACTTCTGTTTTTGAGGGTTATGAACACACACTACGTGGAAACAGCTCCAGCACCAGAGCTGTACCCAGATGACTGTCCTGCAAGGCCTTTAGTGGCTCTGCAGCCTCAAAAAGTGGTTAATGGAGAATCATGCGATCCTCATCGTTCACAAAGTTGTGCAGAAGTTCACTTGACAGAACAGGCTGAAAAGAAGTGTAAGCCAATGCCAACAGGTTATAAAGTCTGCAAGGAGAGCAAAGCACTTGTGTCTGTCTGGGATGAGAGCCCTTCATCCAAATGATGGGACTTCAAAATGCCCCACTGTTGTCCACCCGGTTTTCAAGCAGGGAAGTTAATTCCCCAGAAAGTGTGATGTGTTGGGAAACAGGTCTCTGCGTGCAGATCTGGAGGATGTTGCTTCAGCAGGGCCTCAGCAACTCCCTGGAGCACTAGTGCCCACTGGGACTCAATACTCTTCTAGGACTCTCAAGTCTGGAGCTGAGGCTGAGAAAGCATTTT
>NW_010530185.1:29881-49279 GCF_000687285.1 Phaethon lepturus | reverse complement strand
TCCTGCTGATCCGGGGGAGCAAGAGAGAGGAGGAAAAGGAAAGTGAAAGAGGAGGATGAACATGCTGAGTGGTAACAGCTTAAAGGATCAGAGTAACCAACCATGGTTCAGTGCTGCCTCTGCATATTCCTAGTTGCAGGAGTCTGGAGCAAGACAAGTGGAGAGAACAGTTTAAATAGGAAATACAGCACAGTCCTCTCCTAGCAGGCATCAAACCTGTGGGCTAAGTCAACAAAGCCGCACAAACGTGCAGAGTTCAGGAAAGCAGCCCTGCAAACTCCTACTGCTGATGTGCTGAAGCAAAAGATCACCTGTACCACAGCCCAAAAGGCAGCCTCACGACTCTCACATACCACGGTATTAACTAAAACAAAATACAAACTGATGCACCATCTAATCCATTCTGACAGGCACCTAGTGCTATGAGAAGTTTTAAGTGGCTTCCTAAAAGTCTCAGCCCTTTCCAAATAAACTCCAAAAGCTCTCAACATCTTTGTTCCACAGCCTAGTATCTCAGGGGGACAAGAAAGAAGTTTTGGAAAGAAAGCGGGGGTGGATTTGTGGTCTAGTTTTAGCAGAACTCAGACATCACTTTAGACAGAAGTTTAGTCTAATGACACAAAAGTTGCTTTATCTTGCAGAATACATCAATGTTGAAGCTACACTGGCACAGGGTTCCTCACTAGTGAAAAGACATAATTTAGTTATTTAAAAAAACAACACTCTGTAACCGAGAGGATAGATAAATGTAGTTGCCAAAAGAGTATTCGGACAAGCACACTGTCTATCGAGGCTTAGCAGGGCTGAAACACAACTGCAGTACAATCAAAAAAGGGTTCATTATTCCACTCCTCAGGAGCTAGACAAAGATGATGCCAGGTTTCAGAACCAAAAGGGCATTTTTTGCAAACATTACAGGAACTTTAAAGCAAAGATTTTATTTCACCTACATGAACAGGCTCCTGTCCAGAAAAAGCATCTGAAGGTTTTACTTATAAGACAAACTGGAAAACTGAAGCTTAAAGGGCTGGCAAGTTCTGCAGCAATTCAAGCAATGAACTCAATGCAAACGAGACAGAAATGATCAGACTTTCTGAAGACTAAAGAGTACAGCATGCACTGCTAGCCTGGACATCCCCCGCCCCCAGCTTTTCCCCCTGAATTGAACACTATGCTTAAATAGTCAGAAGCTGGAGCACGCCATCAAATTTGAAATAACAGTAGAAGTTCGTTTTAAAGGGCTTGAATTCTAAAGCATCCAACTTGTAATAGGCTTATGAAGCTCTCTGGGCACAAAGCCTCAGAAAGGCCTCACTGTCTTCTGCTGAAGACAGAAAGAAGAAATTCCTGAGGAAGATGAGTGCACACCCATGTCAAGCATTTACTCCCAGAGGTAGCACTTGCATAGTCAAAACAAGCACAACTTTTCTAGCAAGTTCCCAAACTTAAGCAGTACTAACAAGGGCTGCTATTAGAATATGCAGAGATCACCTTGAAGGGGTAACTCCAGACTTCTCTCTCCACCAGATTCTCCTAAGGCACTTATGTACTGGTAAGCACAGAGGTGCGTGTATATACTTCTGTACGTATTTTTATGTTCTCCCTTTTCTTATCCCAAGAGGCTTGATTATTCCCAGTATCACTCACTCCCACATTACGAAAGTATTTAATCTACACAACTGGAGAAGAACAGCCATGAGAGCTTTGTGAAGTTTGGGACCAGACTGGTCCACAGCACATGACGTTGGGTGTACAGTGCCAGAGATCCTCTGGTCCAAACATTCATTACACACCTTAAACCAGTGTCTAAACTCACCTGGAGATGGAGGCTGTATCTTAGTCTGAGACTTCTTTGAATCAGCAGCTGCAAAGATATCTGGAGGGGGGTCTTCACCTCGCTCAATCTTGCACTCAAAGGCATAGAGACACTGGATGTACTGCTTCTTCAAAGAACTAGCTGCACTGCTGGACGTGCCCACGTTGAGATTTGTGGCTAACTCACGCCATTTCTTGTTTTTGTTGACCTGCACAACCGAACAAGAGGCTCTAAGCTCAAAATCGCAGCTACTTCTCCTCCAAGAAATTTTCTGGGAAGAAATCAACACTTCCCAGCTAAAACAAAGGATGCAATAAGGACTAAGCAGAGCAGATACAGCTGTGTTCAAAACCAAAAACGAGTAAACTCTCTTCCTCACCTAGAGAAAACTTTTCAAACAGGGACAGATTGCAAATCAAATCAGCCATAAGCTCAGTTGACAGCCAGATGCATAAACAAAGACAGTGTCACCAATCCTCGCACTGGACAAAGCAGGGGAAAAAAGCACTGGAATTGAATCTCACCACAGACTGCTCTCAACCAGATAATGGGAGAGCAGACATTTGGCTCACTTAAAGGATGCTATGTTTCATAAGCGTTATTTTAAAAAATAAAAAGAAAAGAAACATAGCTAAATGGAAATCCATCGCTTACATCTAGCTACAGACCCAACTTTGAATTGTGTTGCCCATTGACTTGTGACTGCCAGACAGTGGGCAGCTCTGCATACAAACACCCAGTCGCCACACCGGCTGCTGGACGCTCACCTGAGTCAATCCTCCAATCTCCTTCACTGAGATGTAGAGCCGGTAAAGGTCCAAGGGTTTCCTGCCGACCGCTGGGAGATTTGTCATGCCCATAGCCTTCTCTTCAGTAAAGGCCAGGTAACGATCTACCCAGATCTTCCTCTCAGGCTCACCACCCAGCTCATAGAGTTTGGTGATTTTCTCATTGGTTGTAGTAGAGGAACTGGACTTCTAGGAGAAGGAAAGAGATATCAGGACTGAGCAGCACAAAAGCAGCTAGTTCACACGCGAGATGGTTGCAAAAAAGCAGTCAGATAAGAGTTCAACGTTCTGCTGTTATATTGAGAACAGCCTTAGATTAGACCTATGCTTGTCTCAAATCAGTGTCAGTCTGAAAGGCAAGTATTATTCAACAAAGGTATCACAAAACCAGCTGCTACTCAGGGAATTCGCAGAATATGTAGTTTTTAAAAGTGAAAGGCTTCAGGAATGCTACAGAAACCAAACAAAACTCAAGGAGACTGCAGAGAGCCATCTCTGATAGATCCTTTGTGGGCTCGTTTGCTAAATATATGAGAAAACATCTAATTCAACTGCAAATGAGATTCCCCATGGCTACTGCGCTCTGCCAGGGTGAATACTGGCCTCCGGTTAGTCTCTTCTCTTACCCAAGTGGTAGCCATCAGGTTAAACTGACACTAAACACTGCAAAGGAATAACAATAAATGTGCCTCAAAGGGGGGAAAAAAAAAAGATTAGAGGCACCTGTTTGACCAATGTGTGCGAGGGGTCCCTCACAACGACCATCTCTCTTCCCTTGCCTCTTCACTGACAGAGGTGCAGGAATCTGCTACTCAGATATGACATAAGCTTCCATATCAGCTTGCTATTGCTGGCATATCAGGATCCAAGAAGACCAATATGGAAAGGTGTCACAAGAATTTGAAATACAAGTTTACATCTATGAAATATGAGTATTACACACTAGTCCCTACACATCTGATTCACTAAATTGTCCAAGTGGTAAAACCTGTGGTCCTGCAATCTTGCTTTCCTTCCCCAAGTCTTTTGATACAGTGCATGAGCATGTTATGTTATCTTTCTCCCCCTGGATCACATACAATTGGAGTAAAGGGAGAAATGGTTTTGGCTTTCCAAACGCTTACTTAAAAATGAACTTCCAATGTAGAAGTGAACTTCATATCTGACGATGTCCTAGATGAACCCGTATACCCAGGACAGTGTATGCATTAGCACATGAGATAATCCTTGAACAGTGCAGATCAGGAGGACAGAATAACCCTTATTTGTAGCTTTTGGCACCTCCTAGCTCAAGAGCATTCAAGCCCTTGTATGTCATAAATAGAAAGGCAGATGCCAGAACACACAGGCAGAAGCGAGACATCTTCTGAATCTTCTTGCAGACTGCTGGTGGTAGAGGTGTCAAACTTGCAGAACGTGTATTTTCCTTCAGGTAGCAAAAGAGGAAACTAAGGGCTTAGAAACTGCTTTTTTGGTGGTTCTTTTGAAACTGGTAGCAGTAATGCAAAAAAACCCCAAAACACTCCCTGAAGGACTTGTTTGCCTCCCTCTTCTGGCTTTAATACAGGATTAGTAAGCAGTTTGTTTGTGAAACAACTGTAATGCTTTAGTGTACCACCTCCCAGCTGAGAAGTGATAACTGACTAGCTCCACGCCACACCAGAAACAAACTCAGGTTTGTTTACACCTCTTTTAGCAGTTTCACTGTGGCAGGTGATCATTCCTAACAGTAAACTGTTTTGCAAGTGAAATTGTTTACTCCCAAAGGAGTGGGAAATGCTCCCCTTCATTTCTGAGCAGTTTATGAATCCCAGAAATAAAACCCTGTTAAATCCTGAAGAACTTCTTGGAACCGCCAGCACAGTTCAAGCACAGCCAGGGCTCGACACATCAAGCATAATTAATGTTGAATCTCCTTACACTGAGCACTTCAACTACGTAGTCTTTACCTTTACACTTCCGATTCAAGCAACAGTCTAATTAGCTATTTGTAGGATCTGGAGCCTTGGATAAAGCTGACCCAAAAGGTGCATCTGTTCAGGTACCTTCTTCCCCAGCTAATAAAGGCAAGACTAGCCCACAATTGAAATGAGAACATATAAATACGGTGTGCCAGGTATCTGTTAGAAATTTTAGATAAAGGCTTGAACTCCTGGAGGACATGTGAATTCTGACAGAAAAGTCCCTTTCTGGGCCTTTCCGAGGGCTAGCAGGTCTCTGTAGGGGATGGCAGAGTTCAGGGTCTTCAAGAATACTGTTATTAACATACGTGGGTATTTAGTGGTTTATTGCAAATATAGCCAGAGCCTACTCTAAAACACAGGTGCACACACTTCAATACACTATTTCTTTAATTATGGTCCAAAACATAACACATCCCAAAAGAGGATATATCCCACTCACTTGCCACACTCTTGAGTTAGAGCCATGGTCACAAGTAGCGGTCAGACCACGTACTGCACAGACAACCATGCTAATGGGGTAAGGAGGACGAATCAAAGTAGGTTTCTGTTACAAACCACGCTCACTACTAGACAGATGCACTGCTCAATCCAAGTTAACATGCAACGGTTTTATTTCCCTGGATGCTGAAGAGGATGGGAATCATTAGAAACAAAAACCAAAACATTTTACCTTTGACTTGGATTCTGCTTTTGGCGTCCCATCCGCCTTATTGTTCATTTTAGTTGCAGGTGTTAATTTGACATCTCCAAGACCCATCATTTCAGGGCTTGCTGCCATCCCTAGGAAGTTAAAAGAATCTTAAAACATTGATTTTTCAATCCAGTACAATAAAATCAATGAAACTCCTAACAGTCAGCACTAGCTTACCTGCAGAGTTGTTAGCCATATTCCCACCCATCGGATAGGGTGGGCCCTGGGGGTTTATCATGCCAGCCATACTGTTAATTCCCTGTCCATATGGAGGTCCAGTGCCCATCATTCCCCCTTGGTTCATGTTGGGATAACCAGGAGGCCTAGAGAAAGCAAGGAACAAACAGACACTTACTCCAAATACTAAGCATTAAGATCTTGTCTTCTAATGAAGCAGGCTTGCTAAAAGAAACCTTCTACAAAGGAAATGGGAGAAGCGACTTTCTCCAGCTCACTTTTCCAGCAAAAGGCCAAAGATCAGGTGCTCTTTTAAAGCTTAGCTACCCTAGAGCCTAAGTCTCATTCTCAAACGAAAAAGGGATGCAAACCATTTTGAAAGAGGGACTTCAGTTCTGCACATTTTCACCCTTAATCTTGTTCAGTCCAAACTGAACTTCATTTCAGTTGTTACGTTGCCTTCACAGGAAAGAACAGCTCTGCAAATACTGCAGTCCTGTCTGTTTAAATGAGAATACGTTATCTGTATAGATGAACAGTACAGTGCTCCAGAAACATATAATGATTTTTCTTTATGTCTTTCCTTTTTGTTACCCATACAAGCTACATTATTTTACATGTATCAGAAAACCTCACACACAACTTGTTACTCAAAGGGACAGGCTTTGATGCCTTTATTGACTTTTGGGAACTTGACCTCTTGGCAGTCATAGGTAACATCAGACAGTAGACTGCAAAAGCAGCCCTTAAGTCAGGATAGAGCACAATGCCCAGTCAGACACAAATATTGTAACAGCTTGACTGGTGGAACCAAATTTACAAGCAAGTCTGTGGCTCTCAGGGCATTCTGGTAGGCCACATACACCTACTCTGAAATGTGCAGCAAAAAAAACAAACCACCACAGAAAATAGTTGCAAAGTTCAGTGATGAATTCCAGCTCCCTTTCCTACAGCTGCTCATCAAGGCGCTAAAAGGAAGAAGTTCATTACACTGGACAAGTAAAGCCTTGGCTCAGACAAATGCAGCTAGATGGCTGTCTGCTAGATTTATAAGCGTTAGCACACACGCAGCATCTTTTAAGTCACTCGTGTAACAAAGGGGGCCAGAAAGCAAAAACAACTGAAGAGATCTCAGAGTTAAACAGATTTTACCTGTGAATATTAAAAATTCCCTAAGCATGTCACTAATGAGGTATTCCAACACAATGCTTGTCCAAGCTTTAAGCTCTTTCTTTTTTAACCCTTAAAATTGATGTAAAAGTCTCCCAGAAGGGGAAACCTTCAAGGAAGTGTATGTTCAGTATTACCCCAGCTTTGGGTTATTCCATCCACAGCTTTAAAACCTAGATCTGACACAGGGAAGGGACTTTAACAGAGACCAGGGGAAACTGCATTCCTTACCTGTTCTGGATGGAGTTGGCAGCAGCATGCATGGCGGCAGCAGCCGCTTCTTGTGCTTTGCGATTCATGCCACCTGGTGGGGGGCACATCCCCGTCCCCACCTGAGGCGGCATATTCGCCATGTTAGGCCCATAAGGTCTGTTCCCCATGGTTGCATGGCTCATCCTCCCTGGAGGAAGACCACTGTATGGTGGCACACCAGTCTGCCCGTGCATCTGGCTCCCTGCACCCATGGGGTTCATGCTTCCTCCCATTCCTGGACTGGGGTAGTTGGCATTGGACATAGCATTGTAGTTTGGCTGCCTGGGATAACCTCCTAAGGAGATAAAAAAAGGCAAAGACAACATCATTCAACTAGTTAGTTTATGAATCACCATAAAAATCTTCTATCAGCAAATATTTAAAGATCACTAACAGAGATGAGGGGGAGTGTTAACACCTCAACAAAAAGTCAAAGTACTTGGATATAAGCCACATAAAATGTGTTTTGACATAGCCAAGTAAAAACATCGATTCAAAAGCTGCCTGAAACTCTCCCAAACCTCAACTAAGCAGAGCGAGCTAAACGATCCAGGACAGAATGTAAAAAAACTCACTTAACCCTTTCCAAAACATACAACACTCAATTTTCTTCCTCTCCAAAGAGAAATGGCTCTTCTTCTCTGTTACACAGGATGCACAACCTACATCTTTTTAAACAAAGAGGAAGTATCCTACATTTAGAAGTACAACTAGCCCTGTAAGCAACGTATTTCATCAATCTAAACATGAACAAAACACAGTTCCTTCCAGCTCCTAAGCAGCACACTGTTTTGTATTACCCACACACTAGAATGGGACAAATAAAAAACAGTTTATCACAGACAAGATGTTACCATAGAGAGAGGCCTTTTGTATTTGCAGAGCTCAGTTCCCACCTTGAGGTCCGTACTGCCCGCCCTGGGGTCCGTAGCTTCCCATGGAGTTCTGCTGGTATGGCCCCATTCCAGCATGCATCTGTCCTCCAGAAGACTGACGGGGAGATAAGGCTGAGCCAGGCTGGGGTGAGCTGTACTGGGGCATCTGAGGATTCCTCTGCATGTAACCTGGTCACCCAGTGAGTGGAGCAGACAATTAGTGCCAAGTATCCAGAGGTGCCACTGGACACACACGTTCTTAGGCAACAGCAACCCCTGGGACCCACTAACAAAATCTTTTCACTAACAGCCTAGACAGATTTTACACAGGTTGCTATTCAAGAAGCCAGTGACAGATCCAATTTCCTGTTTTAACCAGAAAAAAAAACCAACTTGGTGTCACAGGAGTAGACAGTACAACTCTGCAAATCCTAGGAGCTTCTTGTTGTTTTTTGTTTGCTGGTTTGTTTTCTCAGGGTGACAACTATATACCTGCAACCATGAGAGCTGAAATTTTACATGCATTTTCCCCCACACTAACCTTGTTCTCTTAGGGGGAAAAGGCACACAATATTGTTGCCAGCACCCCTCATTTTGAAGCTTAAGGTCACGGACCTTGGACAAGCAACACTCGCAGAAAAGCATGTCAAAAGCCAGAGAAAACATCTTACAAGCCAAACTACTAGCTTGGATGGAACATTAAGAGGCCAAACAACCAGCAACAGCTGAATTTACTGCAAGGTGCCCAAACACTTGCAGCTTATAAACCTGGGGAAGCTTTTAAATGCTATCTCACCACAGAATCCACATCATCAGGCCAGGTAATTTTTACACATCCAGCTTTACAATTAAATCTTTTAACTCACGTCACGCACCTCGATCTTGCGCTATGCTTGACTGGTTCATGGAAGGATGCATGATACTGTCCGACTGGCCACTGGGCGGTCGGGGTGGCATCTGATTGCCTACACCGCAAAAAAAAGAGAGTGGTTAATCACTGAAATTGCACACCACAAAACCCAGGATGCAAGAGTATTAAATACCAGCACTCCAAACAACTTCAGGAGAAGGTTATGTTAGCCACAGTGAGGAAAAACAACAGCAAGATCAGTCACATTAACCCAGCAAAATGACACTGCTGGTTTACCAGCCACCCCACTCATCCTACTGCACCCTTTGAAAGTTAGACATTTTAAAGCAAACAAATGAGATCATAGGACCTCAATAACCACACAGTACTGACACTGGCCAATTCCTCCCCACTGGCCATTTGAATTCACTCTCCAGCTGCATGAGGCAGCCCTACCAAAAGATCAGCACGTCCTGAGTAGCATTACCTGGTACTGCAGCAGGTGAAAGCGGACCAGAGCGGGACTGAGCTACGCTAGCTGGAGATCCAACTGGGGATGGGGAGGGTCCTCTGATGCCTGGCAGGTGAGGAGAGGTATGTGGAGAGAAAGGAGACTGAGCTGGGTTACTCTGCTCTCCTTGACTGCTGGAAATCCCTGATGTGCTTACTCCAGGACTCAGGGCTCCTTCTGTACCCATGGGCAGATCATCTATTGAACCAGACAGGTCCTGCAATACACAGAGAAACAGATCAGGCAAAAATAAAACGCCATGGGACTGTTCTCTCACATACCACTAAGAAAGAGTGCATTTCTCCCTTAGGCATACTACAAATAGAAATCAATGAACCCTGTTCATGTTATTGTCAGTAACGAAGGCTGCTGCAGACTGAGGTAACTGCCAAATGTGTCTTATGCTGCTGCCGCTCTCTGAACCCAAGAGTTCCCTAGCTGGTTTGCCAAATGCTTGCTGATAGTCCAAACAACTGGCTAATTCTCCTACTTGCCTCTAAACTGAATTAAAAGAAGCGAGAAATTAAAGAACGCATCAACAAGACAAATCAACTGCAAATAGAGGAGACAGTCCATGTGATCATTGCTTGGAACTGAAATGTGGCTCAGCCTCTGAAAGACAGAAAACTTCTGCCTCACCATAATTAATTCATAAACCTCATATGAGCTGGGAAACTACTCACTTGAGATGGATAAAAACAAACTAAACAGATTTAAAAGAAAACCATAAAATACTCTTCAGGGTTCCCACTTCCCTTTCTTCAAAGATAGCAAAAATTAGCAGTTACAACATCAGCCTGTAAAGTTCAGCTTCTCTTGAAGGCAAGGCTAGAAAATACCCTTCCTACGGCATGTATCCACCCTGAAGAAGAAACGTACAAAAAGCCTAAGAAAGTTGAGACCTCCGATTGCCACAGTAGCGACTGCAAAGCAACAGCACCAATAATCAGCTGGCAAGTCTGAAAAATGTGGATACTTCCAAGAAGATGATGTGCAGATCCAACATGCACAACGGTACTAGCCTGTTTGATAATAAGGCATCAGCTATTCAGGCTTGGCCTGGAGTAAATGAGTAAGTAACAGTCCAAGACAGAGTAAGTGGTGGCACACTTGAACAGAAAGCTGGGAAGTTATAACTATTCCGGTGATCAGATAAAATCTCTGCCAGAGATTCAAAGGACCACAGCAGGTGAGGAAGTGGCAGACCAAAACTTACCAGGACTTCACCCATCCTTTTTAAGTCTTTCAGAGCAATCAACCCTGGATCAGCAGTGTTCTGGACTGAGCCCTGAGGGCATTTCAGATCAACTCCCTCTGCACAGAATTCAGCTGACCAGCATGAACAGAGACAACCTCATTTAAAGCACCATGCAGAAAGGCCAAGCCAACTGGTAAGTAATTTGGACACCCTGGTCTCATTTACACTGACTGGATGACGTCTTGTTTAAGAGCAGTTCGGATAACATTTTCCCAGCTCTGTGCAGTGGGGAAGGACCTCAGACACAAGATACTGCAAACTTATGAGCCTTCAAAAGCAAGCGGAGAGCCTTATCACTCTGTAACACCTATCTGCCAGGTGATGTGTGAAAAGGTTCCGACAGCACGTCCCCATCATCTAAGCTGGAGAACAGTACGACACCACATCCTAGGAAGTGGAAAAATGGAGTTACAGAAGAATAAAACACGACCCAGGAGACATCCAACCACCTCATCACACTTGTTGGA
Source organism: Phaethon lepturus (assembly GCF_000687285.1). NCBI lineage: Eukaryota > Metazoa > Chordata > Aves > Phaethontiformes > Phaethontidae > Phaethon > Phaethon lepturus. The sequence goes on along the minus strand of NW_010530185.1, from coordinate 38,460 downwards.
TAGACAGTGACATTCAGAAAGACAAAGGGGAGAGCTGGGCATCAGCTGCACCACATTCAGTTGTCTGCTGCAGTAGAGCAATCTTGTCTATTTTAACAGTGGAATTTGACCAAAATGCTTCTAACAAATACTGGCAAATGCTACATTTGAACTGAAAACACCAGTCACTTGGTGGGATGACTTAGTGCATAGCATGTCCTTCCTCCCTTTCCATTACTGCTTCTGTTTGAGAGATCATTTCCTGCACGACAGTCTCAGAGGTATACTTGCTTACTGCTGAAGTGTTATCTTCCGGGGGGGGGGGGCAAAAAAAGAGCTTTGTTTTATTTCAGTGAAAGCTAAAAAATTGCAGAAAAAGTCTAAAAACAGCATCTAAGAGCTCTTGCAATTTTCACTACCTTCCTATTGTAACATCAAAAGCATTGCTGCTTTATGCAGTTACTTCGTTTTTTCCCCCGGACAACTTTGACAAACCCCATACTCCTATTGCAGACACCATCTGAAGTGGGAGTAAAGAGACAGTATTTCCAACATCTTGCATTAAAAAGCATCAATCAACACAAACAATCAAGAGCAAAACAATCCTCTCCTTGAGACTCACTGCATCTAACTTCAGCCACTGGTTTAAGACACACATCTAGATTACCCTCTAAGTCAATGAAGGGATCAGAACGTTCAGAAACCAATTCTGTCCTACCTAAAATTGGACAGAAATAGTGTTATTTCCCTTAAACACGTTAAAGTACTTTTAGTCTCAATCACCAAATGCATCCAAACACTGTTTTCATCATCACCGAAACGAAGTTGGAGGCCAAAACCCTTTGCAGCTTTAAAATCCCCACCACCATAAGCTCATGCGGGTACAGCATTTCAGAGCAGTTAAACCTTCAGACCAGAGGGGCAGAGCCTATAGCTACTTACATGAGAAATCCTTAGACTCAAAGGAAAAAAAAAAAAAAAACCAACAAAACACACTGTAAATGTACACCTGAGACAAAATACTGGCATGAAAGGACAGATACAGAGCAAGTGTGCAAGGTGAGATGTGCAAGTTCCCTTCTGTTATCAGAAGTAAAAATGACACGCTTCTGCAAGAGGCAAAAAGAGAAGGTTTGCCTCCAGGATCTGAGGAGGTCACTGTCTGCTACATGGTATGAGCAATATTCATACATGAACTGGGCATACTAAGAGGATATGACTTGGTAATGCCAGGCATGAAAGTATCTGCAAGACATAAAAAGAAGCAATGTTAAAAACTGTTTGAAAATTAACTCCTAAGTAACTAGATAACAATCTTTAAAGCTGGTGTCTTCGACCTTGCCTATGCATCAAAGCTTAACCTAAGTACTGCAAGTCATTTAAAAACATTCAGTTTTAATTAAGCAGGTTAATACAGGGTTGCTTTATACATGCGAGTGAGGGCCCCTCCGCATTGCTAGCATACCATCACAGACCTCACATATAGGAAAAGTAGGCCTTCTAGCTATAAGGCTGTGGATCAGACCCTCAGATCATCAGTTTAAGTTAAAAGGGAATTACATGTCAGCCTTTCTTGGGTGTTAGGACATGAACTGAAACAGGACCATAAAAATCAAGTAACTCACAAAGTGACTTTCACCTCTAAAGATCTGTAAGTTTTATGAATTCCAACAATAAAGTCATTTCCCAGCAAAGAAACTCTGCCAGCACAGCAGCATTTTCCAAGTGTGTTATTCAGCTGGACTATGTTTCTCAGAAGTGAGACTCCTGCAAGGGGAAGGAGAGAAACAGGGGCTGGAATGCCTAAGTGCAAGCAGCTAATCAGTAAGGAGCTGTTTCCACCTATCAAGTTATTTTCTCAGGATGCCAACCATCAAGGCACGGAGTGGTGGGTGGGTTGTTTTTTTTTTTTAAACTAAACCTAAAGGACACCCTCTAGCTCTGACATCCCATTTACTCCAAGGGAGTAGTACTTTTCCCCACAAACTAGGGGAAAAAGAAATCTCTCAACCTCTCTACAGACCATTTTAAGGACAGCTGTAGCAGAGAAGCCTTTAAAAAAAGAAAACCTCATTGAAATAATGGAGACCTGCTGCCGTCAGCAGGTTCTGGATTAAGCCCAAGAGGAGAGGGCCAGTGAGGTTTTATTTGCCTCCCACAGAGCACCAGGAGGAGACCTGGAAAGACACAGCAGCACCAGGAGAAGGGCTCTCCTCTTCCCTCCTCCCGCGAGCACAGCCAATCGAGCTGAGACAGGAGGTGAGGCTCGACAGCAGTAACTCTGCCAACTTGAAGGAAACGTCAGGGTCTGGAGAATTTCCTCACGTGTTTCCAATGTGTTTTTTATGCATTTTATTGCTCATCTGCCATGCAGATCAAAAACACTGGAGGGATTCCAACTATTTCACACAGAATCTCACACTCCAGGCTGGCTGCAGCCCCAAAGCCTGAGTTTCTTCACTTGAAATACTGCCCAGTGTTATTTTGGGATGTGACCTGATAGCGGAAGCCCACAGGGACCCTGAAATGATAACTGTTCCAGCTGCGACTGGTTGCCCAACCCTCACCGATGCCAGCATGGGTTTGTCAGTACTGCTGACAAACAAGGACTCAGCAGCTAACACCCTCTTTTCACACCACAACAAAACCATGCCTGAAATCACACAATCTGGTACCCGAAGGAGGGGGCAGGGGAGTTCATCTATCTCAGGGAAAGGGTTGCAAGTCCTGGCATGACCAGCACAAGGGAGCCGGTTAGTTTATGCTGGAAACAGCAAGGTTTCTTTTATATGAAAAGAGGAAGCTCCATTTCACTATCTGATACAAGCTCATTTGTTAAACAAACATAAAGATGAAACAAGAAGAAATGCTTAAGATCAAGGTAACAAAGCCCCAGAGGAGCAGAGATTCCAGGCTCCGCTCTTGCCCATCCCACTGATCTGGAAGAGCAGGAAGACTGACCAGAAAGCAAACCGATCTCCTCGCTGGGGACTGCAGCTTTCCTCTACGACTCCCCTGCCCATCCCCAACCTAAGTGCACACGAAAAGTGTGGGGGAAGAGGGAAGGAACGCAGTCAGACTGTAATGGTTGTAGGCACTGTCAGATCACTAGATAGCACTCAAGGAAATTATGATCTGGAGACGAGCATGTGGTGGAGCTTATAAATTCTGTAAGGCCAGTTGTTTCCATAAAGATGCTTACAAGCAAGACCAGAGAACAATGGCTAAATTTATTCCCTGATTCTTTCTGAAACGGAAAAAGCCTCTTCATTGAGTCTGACTAATTGAAATACCTACTTTCTATCACAATTTCATTTTCTCTGCAGTTTCTTTTCCACTCATTCAAGAACTATCAACACTTAAAAATCACAAGCTTGTTCTCTCCTTCCACTTTTATTTCCACACCCAAAATACCTCAGTCCTCTCTATCGCAAAAATTACACAGCTGACTGGCAACCTAGGATCTCCCTGCTATTTTGGGGAAATGGATAGACTCGTTCCTCCTTCTACAGCACAGACAACTGCGTTTTGCATCTTATGCTTCACAAAGCACTGTATCTCGTAACACAAAACGGCCTGGAGACCCCACTGTGCTCCATTTACACCAGACTTACAGATTCACATCACATCCAAGAAGACACCTTGCAAAGCTGACTTGAGATTTCCAGAGATGTGATGGAAAGGTTTGGAGAAGGCTCTGCAACTTGCCATCGCGCTCCTACTTACTTATTCCTCTTCCAGATTGCATCCCCAGTAGAAACCAGAAGTTGGAGCTGGGGAACACGAGTTAAGCTACAGCAGAGATCCAGTTGATACTTTTCATCTAGAGAGAGTTATAACCTATTGTCTCCAAAGTTTTTTCTTGCTGACAAATCAAAGAGTCGGAAAGGAGTTTTTCAGTCTCCAAGCTAGTCCAGTTTACTGGAGACACACACTAGAAAAGGGCCCACACTCCTGCAAGCCCTGCATCACCACCAGCTCAATTTCAACGGCCATGCTTTAAAATTCTGATAAAATCCATCAGCACCTACCACCACAAACACAGAACCCACTAAGCACTGGCTCTCAGCGTTCGGTAGGCAGCTGCAGGCTCACTGAACACCCTGGGTGGGAATGCAAAGACCTACCATCACCATGAGAAGAAAGTGAACTATTCCAAAGCCAAAGCAGATTTCCAAGTCCTGTCCCATCCCAAAAATATACAAGTTGTCCCAGGGAAGACCACCATTCACCTCAGTCTGCTATTCTACCATCAGGTATTGTGCAGAAGGTAACGAGTCCACCTTTACAGCACCAAAAGCACCTTCTACGTGATCATCGTTCTTGGCACGCATATAGACTGGACAAGAGACAAAGGGGAGGGAGGAGGAAAGATGTGCACAAGATGTCTCTCCAATAAATCCTCTCACCACATCTAGAACATATCTGGAATTTAAAGTGAAGTGAAAAATGCTGTTAACACTCTGTTCCCATATGCTCTTTGCCCTGTCATGCTCTTGGAGGAGTGGGGCAGAAACAAAAAATATGTATTTTTAAGCTGCCAGCTTACCTGTTACTGATTTTGTGTTCATACATGTATGGGAAGCATGTTCATCCACATTCCCAAGCTACCCAAAATGACTAAAAGACTAATCAAAGCCTAGCAACACAAACTGGTGTCCCCTTGACCACATACAGCTTTCCTCCACTGCCACACAGCTCTTACCTCTGACTCTCTGAGGCGCTGAAATGTTTGTTTTCAGTTTAACAGGGAAAGATGACTTTCTCCTGGCGTAAGAAACAGGGAATGCCCAGAAGGAAGGTCACTGCCACACTAGCACAAGCTGCACAGTACACTTCTGTGTTTTATAAAAGCTTTTCCAATTCATGGCCTTGCCTCTTCTATACCACTTCGAAATGGGACAAGATCAGCTATCAGAAGGAACAAAGGGATTTCATTATGCAATGAAATCACTGGTTTTCGCCCCTCAGATATGGTCCTGGAAGCTCAACCTCTGATCTGAGCAAGGACCACATGTGAGCAACTAGAAAACAGGCAATTCTCAGGTTCTGCAGCAAGCTCTTTTGGAGAAAAACCGAAGATCCTGGTTACAAAACCAAGCATGCATAAAAACCTTTGAGTCCTATTACGTGCCACTTACTCATCCGTGCAGTCCTTAGGTAAAGGAAACAAGTGCTAGACTTTTACTACATCAAGGGAAAAACACCTGCCCACTAAAACAAATATCAGGAGGTAACTGCATCGAGGCTTCAGCCTCTGCTAGACGGAGTCCATATTCCCTTCCCTTATGAGGAGTTTGAGCTCCTCTCAGGCATCAGCGCCGACAATTACAAACCTAAGATGGGGACTAGAACATGCAAGAGAGATTCGTGCAGTTTCCTTGCTCAAAGAAGAAGCTGAAAAGCTCATTCTTCCAGGCTGGCTTCAGACAAACTGGTAGAAGCTGCTGGCTCTAGCTGCACTGCAGGAAAAAGAGCATTTGGAAAGGAGGCTGTCAGGAGGAGGGGCTCAGTGTCACACAAGAAATTTTACTCTGATTGCAAAAATAAGCTGCTGTTCTAATCCACCTCAGTAAATCTAGGTGACTCTGGTCGTTTGGCAGAAAGCAGGTACAAAATAAAAAGGGAGGACGATAGACGGAAGTGCTGCTGGCTTTACTACATTCCTGCAACGGGAGACCTTGCAAAACAGCCAGCGCTGCTACCGCAGCAGCCATTGATTTTTCAGAGGTCGATACTCCACTCCCACAGATCTACTCGGCAGGAGCTTTAATCACATCTACTGCTCCTACTCTGTGCCACCCCTCCTTCTCTTCCCCCTCCAAATAAAATTAAAGAAAAAAAAAAAGGAGGGGGGGCAGCTTTCCTCCCCCTCCACACACTGAGCAGACACAAATTTCATATTCTCGGTCTTTGGAGAGGAGAGATTCAAAAGCTGTAGTTGCAGCAAGGAGCAACACAATTCATCCACAGAACAAGATGTCGCTGAAGGGAAAACCCACCATGTGGAAGGCCAGCATTCCCACTCGAGGAGCGCTGGGTGCTGAGTGCTTCTGCAGGACTCTGGGAAATGCAGCAGCAAAACTCTCCAGAAGTTTCTATTTAACCCTTCGAAAGCCGCTCAGCTTCTAAAAAGTACTCCCAGGTTAATCTAAGCATTGACGCAACATAAAGTATTCAAAGTGCCAGTGGTATATGCTGAAGTTCTGCTTGACAGAGTAGCGTCACTTTAGCTCACACCGAAGTTGCCCTCGCCATCCAGCAGCATCGTCGCCACACGAAAGGATAAAACCTCAAGGTTCAAAGGTAACGCCAGCCCTAAAACAAGCTGCAGGAAAGAAGTGTGGAGGAGCCCAGGCACGACGAGCAGCAACATCACAGCGGCATCAGAAGATGCTCTCAGCAACACTGAATGTTTGGAGGGTGTTAGGGGTGCAGGGGGAGCGAGACCCACGAGCTGATGATGCCGATCAGAAATGCTGGTCTGACACCAGGCCTTGGGAAGGCAAGTGCAAATGAGAAACTAGTACGGGTCTCAGATGACAAACCGCAACCCGTTTATTGAAAGAGCTTTTGTTTTTCTTCCAGAGGTTTTTAAGCTTTCTACTTCAGTCTGAAGACAAACCCCAGATCATATAAAACACTAAATCGTGTAAGAGGCAGGAAGCTACCCCCTTATTGCCAGCCATAAGGATATTCCAATTCCCCAGCAGTGCTTCCTCTGGACGGCGCTTCCCAGTCTCCGATGCGTTCAATTTAGACTCCGAAGCATTTAGTCATCTCAGCATGTGATTATGCCACCATGCCAACCACAGGAGTTAGGGTGGGCAAAGAAATGCAGCAAAGGCAGGAGTTTGAAATAACTAAAAAATTTTAAAGGCCCCTGTTCAGGCCAATACTTCGGATTTTAAGACAACTTAGCTTTTAATATTGCTATCAGCCTCTTTGACGCAATTAAGAGTGACAGAATCAATTTCTAAAAAAGCAGAAGGAAGGAAGATTTTGGGAGAGAACAAAATTTCTAAGTTATCAGGTATTTGCAAGCTTGATGAATCTGGCAGTTCTCTCACTGGAAAAACCTGCTGAAGAGACAGCTGAAAGCTGGCAGCTCCTTCCCAAAGTCTGTCGTACCTATGGGGAGGCAGCGATGGAGCGACACGAGGGGCTACGGCTGAGCCCCCTGACACTGCCAGATGGAGCATCCCTAGAGAAACCACCTGCGTTCAAGAACCTGTCTGCGACAGCGCAGCCGTGCCCCTGGTACCGCTGCTCTGGACGGGACAGAGAAACCGAAGACACATTTGGAAAGAATCAAGGAAATTCTCCTCTCGCCCTGGCTCAGAACGGTGAGCGTGCACGGGAAGAGGTAACATAACCATGGAAACCTGGCCCAGGCCAGACACTGACGTACGCCCAGCGCTGCCCTCGGGGTCAGGGAGCCAGAACAGTCAATTCCTAGAGATGTCACTTCTTGTCATTTCAGGAAATTGAACTTTTTTTTTTTTTTTTTTTAAATAAAGGTTTCTATTTTCCTGGGTAAGACCTGATTCAAAATTACAATAAAAACCAATTACACAACTCCTCCAATTACCAGGACTTGTTTGAAATCACGGCGCGAACCTCGTACCCACAAGGGTGCGGGCACAAGCCTACCCAAGCAGCGTGGCCGCTGCAGGAAGGGAGCTGAGCAAACCGAGCCTTGGGCCCCTGCCATGGCCCACATTTGAGCGCCATGTGGAAACAGTTTTCTCCACAGCATTTATGAAGACAAGTCAATCCAGCATGTCAAAAGGACATTAAGAGGAAAATGGTTCCTGTAAACTGAAAGCTCAGGTGTGGCAGTATTTCAAACGCACGCAGCGCTGTCAGCCAAAGTTAAACACCTTCATTTATCCCTGCAACGGCTCCACGCGGCAGATGAAGGTCACACCAACATCAACTCTCCCTCCCTTGCACGGTGGGACCTCTGGCAGGGTTAAGTTTTGATGGAAAGGGGAGAGGACGAAGCTAGTATGTCTGACATCAGACTGACAAGCGGCTTCCGCACATTTTAAAGGGTCTCCAATGACACCAAGTCAGCAGCAAAAAGGAAGTGAAAAACTGATTTCCCTGCCCTACAACAATGAGCTTCTCGAAAGCACGTTTAAAAGCGGAGGGTGACCTCGCAAGGCGTGCGTTTCAGCAGTTATGGCGCAAGAAACAGCTCTGTATTCTCAGGCTGCGGCAGCGCAGGGGATGCGTGTGACAGAGCACAGACTATTGTTCGGGATCCAAGACCAGAACTGGTCATCCTACAGCAATTTCCTGATTAAACACTGACCCGCCTAGTCACTCCGGCCGGGCATAAAAGAGCAAGAGCCCATCCTCTCCCGAGCGAGCTGCCAGCCGTCCCTGCCGCCCGCCTCCACGCGGAGGTCGCAGTCTCCTCTTTCAGTTGGGTCCGTAACCAAAATCGCTCCTAAGAAAACGAAAGGCTGGGGGTTAGGGGAATCTGTGCGAGGCGTGTAGGCAGGAAGCAGAGCTGAGCCGTTCGCGACCAGAATAGAAACAGGAAGCGAGCCCGGCATCGAGCATAGCGCAACGCGCTGCCGGCGCAGGCT
>NW_010530185.1:396-29850 GCF_000687285.1 Phaethon lepturus | reverse complement strand
GCGAAGCGGCGTCCGCGGCTCCGCGCGGCATCGTCTCGCAAGGGACGCTTACGGGCGACGGAGGCGGAGGGCTTCGCGCAGCCCGGATTGGGCCCGGGTGATGCACTGCGGGGTGGGGAGTTCCCTCCCGAGCACCGGGTCGGATTAGCTCAGTTCAAACCCGGAGGAAGGGGTGGGAGGAGAGAAAATTGCCACATGGACAAATAGCTGAGCAACGCCGAGAAGCAGGCCACGGGCGCGAAACATGTCACTGGAGTGGCTGGAAGATGAGGGTAGCTTTGCGAGTGGCATGCCACAATCTCCACGGCTTTAGAGGTTATTAGCGAAATAAAAAAGTAAAAGAAAAAAAAAAAAAAGGCACAGCCTTCTCAAGAAACCACAAAAAAAAAATGACAGCCACAAATCACACACCAAGAAAAGCTCTGGCAGAGGAGCCTTGGTCAGGGAAAAAAAAAAAACAACCAAAAAACATTTTCAACTCCCCATATCACCATAACTTGGGATAGAAACCTTCATATCAGCATAAACTGGAACGCACCGATCTCTCTCATACCAGTGTTTCAGGTATTGTGCTCTTCGGGGTAAGCCTCCGGGTGCTGATGTGTTTATCTGCATATCCACTGTGATGCCCAGGCACCACAGCATGCAACTATCCTGCTTTGAAATGCATACATCACTAATCCCTCTCTTAAGGCAAGCAATAAGACAAGCTCAAAAGGCCAAATACAAACCAAACAGAAGCAGGAAGTCCCGTATGGAAAAAGAAAAAAAGAAAAAGAAAAAAAAAAAGAGCCTGAAGTGACCAACAAATTCAACTATAAAAGGTTCTTTTCCCCTCCTCCAAAAGAAATTATCAAAATGATTCATTTTGAGCTCAAAGAATTTTTAAGAAAACATTCATTTCCTGGGCTGCACCTCCCTCCCCAACCCCAGCAGCTTTGAGACAGTTTTTTGCTGCATTTTAGCCTGTTGCATTGATTATTTCCAGGTCAGGGGATGCAGCTGACAGAGCTCAACTTTATTCCACTTCAAGTACCTACAGAGTACAAGTTGAAACGACCGCTTTGTAAGAATGGAAAATCCAAACAGTGCTTCCCTGACAACCTCCGGAGTGTCCAAATTTGGAAACTGCTTAAGAAAAGGAAGAGGTAACCAAACAAAAAAATACCCCACAACTGCTGGGGATATTCACAGAAGGGTTCTTTCTGCACAAGCCACACTCTGCAGCCTCAGTCCTCTCCTCTCTCCACAAAACCAGATTTTGTTAAATCCATACTGCAAGGATCCAAGACCAGAATGCACGTTCAGAAGTTAAACGTGGATCAGGAATTTGGTTTATATTCCTTTCTGCCATTGACAACACACTTTTCAGACCTGAAGTCAGAGATGAACCAAAGTGAAATGCAGCTGAATAAGCAAAAGAGTTTTCCAATAGTGCAAAATACTGATATTAAAACGATTCCCACTCCACACCAGGATGAAAATAAGTTGCCCAAAAAAGGGATGGGGTTTCTCCCTCAGGTCCCACTGACCAAAACAAACTAAGGATGTTCTGGGGTGGGAATCCTGAAACTTCTGTACAAGCTGCCCCAGTTTGCTTCATTACTTACTCACTGCAACAAAAACTCAAATGCAACCTTGCAATTTCAGGACCTCCAAAATCTTGCCAGTATCGGTCCCCCTGGTTCGGCCAGAAGTCCCATCCCATGCAGAACCTTTCTCATCAAAGCACTGCTGAAAACAGCACCTCTCAGGAAAGTTTTTGTTTACACAGATAGAAAAACCTCACTGAAGAAATCCCAGAATATCCAGTGAAAAGCAAACAGAAGCCAGTATATACTGGTATCAAATCAGTTTTGCTTTATAAATGTCTTTTGAGGCCAACCTGGAAGTCCTAACACCACAGCCATCAACTTCCGTGGTTGGGAAGGTATAAACAGCCTGGCGTGGCAACCACTGTCTCGATGCTCTACTCCTCATCCATCCCAGAGCCATCAGGAACTTCCACTTTAACTTCTTCAAGGAAGCCCATAGGACAGAGACTGGGGCAAGACAACAATCTGTTGCACATTCCATAATGAGATACAAAATTCCTCCCAACAACCTTAAAACTCCAGAGAACTTTGCAGCAGAAACGATTTGCAATCCAAACCCAAATGGATATTCTAGCATGCTGTTTGCTTCACCTGTACTTGCTACTAGCACCTTCCATGCCTAAGCAGAAGGTAGTTAACAGCTGGAAATACCTGACTCCTACAGCCTCAGAATCCAAGCCTCAAAAGGTAAAGACACCAAATAAACTGGATACGACTCGTTGGGAAAAATTCTTTGCTAAGGAGAAGAGACTAGGGAATCTCCTGGGAGAAACAGATTTATACTAAGGATTACTATTCCCCTATTGGACCCAGATACAAAAGACTACATGTCACTTCTCCCATACACAATAGCAATCTAAGTTTAGTTTAGCTGCAATCCTGACAGAGCCTCCCAAGGGAAGCAGCAAATTCTTCAGAGAAATTCTTCACCTAGCCTGCTACAGGAGAAGAGCACCAGCCAGGACACTCGCATGGAAGTGCTACTCTTTAAAAGGCATTAGTGAGTTCAAGTTAGCAGCAGCATTCTCCCCCAAAATACAGCAAGTATAATCTTCAGAAAGGGAGCAATAAACCAGGAAATACTTAAGCTAGAACAGCCTATAACACAAGCAGAAATGGAAGACCAGACATTTTGCTACTTACAGATGAGCAGATGAAGTATTACAGAAATCAGTAATTTGATTAATAACTCTGCTGCTGTTAAAAGTCCAAACACGGGAACATCATCAGGAAAAAGTTTAGTTAGTGACACAAAAATCATTATCAGAAAGGTATCTTGAAGACCCCCACTCAGAACAATCAACGTGACATTTCTCAGGCAGATCCTAACAAAGCCAGCAAGAGCTGTCACGTTGTTCAATTCCTGTGAATGTCACCGTCTAGGAGATCACCACCTCCTGAAACAGTGATACAATCAGCCAAAGAAATATTCCCCCCTTTATTGCTTAAAATTCCAATATTAATGTTGATGTACAATATTAAAGTGTAAAGTCCAAAGACTCATAAAAGCACCGGGTACATAAATTTAACACTTCATAAGTACCTAAAAAGCAGCAACCTCCCTTTCCTGCTGGAGCTGATCTATGTCTAATTAAAGATGATGCATGGCACGATTTGCCTCGATTCCAACATACCCAGTGAGCTATTCCACGATGCCCACTGAGGCCTGGAAAAGGGCTCAGAACTCAACAAAAAATTAAAAGCCCACAAACTAACTATGCTTCTGTAAGTCATACATAATGGCAAAACAGGGATCCAGGAATCCTCCCGAGTAGGATAAAATTTTCTAAAACAGACAGACTGAGCAATATAAGGAAGATAAAAAGAAATTGATAGCACCCTTCCACACAGCTCTTTTGTTTCTAAGCATCCCCAGGCCAAACTGTACAAGAGCTTGATCACTGAAACAAAGAGCTGGCTTCCGTACACCTCGGAGGTCCTCCCTTTAAACCATTCCACACCGTCACTGCCTGACGCATTTCTCAATTTACAGATGTGGTACTGGTCTTGTCCTACGAGATCCTAGCTAGAGGACAAAGAATGATGAACACGTACAAGAGTAAGGGTGAGTTTCTGCAGGGGGTCTCTTTTTTTTTTTTTGTTTTTGCTTACTGAGGAAGAGAAGACCCAAAAGTACACTGGAGTTTGGTAAGCTAAAGGCTGCTTGATTTCTTAAATGCAAATTAATTGGTGATAAAGGTAGGAAAACAAGATGACTATGACGCTTGTTTCAAACAGAAACAAGCTTTATAGCTAGCCAATTCTAAAAGCTGGACCAATTTTTGGCACCCTGGATTTCTTTTCAGCAAACCTCTAAAGTACCTCATCAGAAATTGCTGGACATTTAAAACTTTTAAACTGGATCAGATGCTCTCGTTTCTAGGTTCCTTTACTCTTACAGCAGAGATGGGTATCTTTTCTTAAACTGCTTGGGAAAAGGGAAAACTTGAAAGGGGCTAAATACATTTAACCACAAGGTATAAAACAAACTCCCACTTGGTGCTGAGAAGGAGCCACTTCTGCTAAGCAGAGCAACTTAATTCCTATAATCTGAGTCAGAGGGCGCTGATTGGTAGGATTCATGAAGGCTCTATCAACAATGCTACTGAACAGGACTTCCCACCGTTCAGAGCTAGAGCAATTTCTTCAATTACTTCAGTGGCTTCACTTTTCCTACATTCTTCGCCAGAAGATGGGTCACATGGAAGAACTTGTGGAGAGGCAGAGTGGAAAGAAACATGCTATTTAAAAGGATTTTTTTTCCCCAGGCCTCAGAACAAATTAAATCTTTGTAATCAGGGTCCAAAAGGAAAAAAAAAAAAAAAAGGGAAAGAAAAAAGAAACAACCCACAACTACTCCCATTAGGTGGTAAGAACTAGAATCACTTTGTATTTTGGGTGACAATTTGTACCCACAATCCAAAGGAATTATTTCAAGGGGCTCACAACAAAGCCGTTCTCATTGCTGGGAGCAAAAATAACTTTGCTATATACACAGCTCACCCTCCTCTGACCAATCCAACTGCAGCTTAGAAAACTGACTTAGCCAGTGGCTAAATAAAAAAATAAAAGCTCACTCACTTCCTACTGGTTACAATGAAAGTAACCAGCAAAATCAGAACTCAGCAGCTCAAAACTTCTCCTCCAAGTCAGAGGCACAGACCAACTTGTGCAAACTAGTCTAAACTTTTAACTCTTCTCCATTTTCTTCATGAAGTTTTAACCCAACGTTAAACTATTCTGGTCCAAAAACTGCTGGAACACTAGGCACTAATCTCATACCCAACTGTTCACTGTACATACAGCAAGTACATTTAGAATGCAAAAGAAAATATCTACCTCCATCTGTCAAGGAAGGAGCTATCTGTGACTGATCTTCCTCACTCCAGGTACTAATAAACTTGTCTTTTCACCAACTGTTCAGTCATATTGGACCAAAGACGCCTAAATCAGCAGTATAAGGACCCAATGACACAGAAAGGGAACCGCGCTGCCAGTCCGCTAACCACCAGTGCAGCAGTGGGCCAAAGGAACGAGAAAGTAAAATAAATGAGAGACACTTTCCCCTGAAGGTCAGGGTCTAGTCAGCAGCAGTCAGGTACTTCAGACACTGCAAACAGAAAGCTCAAAAAAAAAAAAAAAAAAATCTTTTAGCTAGAACATGTAGACCAGAGTATTTAGAGTTAAACTTTACTCTCAAATCCATTACTTTTGTAAATTACATTTAATCTCCAGTGGGAAGCCAGAAGCTAATGACTTAGTAAAAAAGCACAGGCAGCCTCCATCATTCCCATTTCCATGTGGAATACTACCAGTGCTAATTTATCCTGCTGTGCTTCTGATTGCCCTTGGCCCATTCACTTCTAGATCAGCTCACCACTCACCGGTAGGCTAGAAGGTCTGGACTGAAGATTCAAGTTGATATCTTCTTGCCCTTTACTGGAAGCCATTGAGGGAGCAGATGATGCCTGGGACCCAAATGAGTCTTGAGATAACTCCTGAAACATCAAGAAACACCCAAAAAACCACAAATGAGAATTAAATAAAGGCTCTGCTGGAATCACTCTGGTATATTCTCACATTGTGGAAGAATTATGCACCCTCGGTGACATTTGCCCAAAACAGGAAATAAGACAGCAAAGAGTTCAAGCCAGCACGCCTACTGCTCTGCAGGAGGACAAACACTGCCGGACTGCTACGGAGAATGTTGGGAGTGGAAGTCTAAAACACGATGAAACAGTAATTCTCCGGCTTTCCCTTATTACAGATCCTGAAGAACTGAGACTGTCCTGGGAGACTGCCCACTTAGCTTCTTGATCTTCTAACATCTTACGATAGCTCCAAGTACTTCATTACACAAACAAGGCAAGTCAATTAAAATCTTCAACTTTTCAAAAGCTACCTTTGATGCACGGCAATGTTTGCTGGGAGGTCCCAGCTAGCTTTTCACATAACTGTTAAAATACTAAGTGTTGCTGAAAATAAATACCATTTATTTAAAAAAAAAAAAATTTGCTTCATGATTTTATCTTCAATTCCACGCACTTGCCGCTTTGTTTTCCCTCCCTAAAGCCAAGTTTTACACTTAAGTGTGAACTCTTCATCACCATCTATGTGCCACTCTGCAAACTGTGTTCTGCTATTGTGCTAAGCCAAGTAGCTCTGTGGACCACCTGGAGAACTTCCACAGACCACAGCACGAAAACCATTCCGTTACAAAATCCTTTAGACTGGTATTGCCAACCAGCAGCATTCACTCGATGATAGTCTTCAAAGTGCGGTATTAGCGCGGCTTAACCTGTTGCCACCGTAACATCTCTCTGTAAGAGATGCAGATTTGAACACAACAGAGAAGGCAGCACATCTATTACTGTAATCATTCCAGCCAGCTTGCTGACAGGTAGTCAACCGACTTTAATGCACAAAGAAAAGGATTTGCCCAAGTTTCTTTTAAAAAATCACTTACAGAAGGAAGCTACAGCAGGAGGCAGCCTACCTGAGGAGGCGGGAAGCGTTGCTGGGAATATGCAGACTGCTGCTGCTGCGGCTGTGACTGAGGGTATGAAGATGACTGCTGAGAAAGAGCCGAGGAAGCTGTCTGCTGAGTTTGTTGCTGCTGCTGGTAGGGCGACTGCGACTGCTGCTGTGAGTAGGGAGGCTGACTCTGTTGATGTTGCTGGGCTGTGGACTGCTGTTGGGGATACGGAGTCGGGGACTGCTGATGGGGTGGCTGGGACTGCTGCTGAGAATACGCGGGCTGCGATGTCTGAAGTTGTGGAGGTTGAGACTGAGGCTGTTGCTGCGGCTGATAAGAAGGCTGAGAGTGAGGGGTCTGGGATGGAGGCTGCTGAGAATATGGAGGCTGCTGCTGCTGGGGATGAGGGCTTTGCTGGTTGTAATACGGAGTCTGGCTTTGCTGCCCATATGCACTGGGGCCCTGCTGTCCGTAAGGAGGAATCTACAGAAGAGGATACAGTTATACCAGTTATGAAGGTATTTTACATACACACACAAAGTAAGATTATGCTCAAGAGGAAAAAATTCAGAGACCTGGGCAGACCAGTTAATTGGGAATGTACTGGAAATGCCACTACCTAGATACTTCCCAGACAACGGCAAAAGTCACTTGTGCGTGACATTATTCTTGGCAGTAACAAAATTTTAATAGGCACCATAACTAAGTTTTTAGGGATCGCTATCTGACCACCCTTCAACAATAGTGACATTGAAAGGAAAGACTGTTTGCTCAAAAAAAAAAAAAAAAAAAAAGGCAGCCTTCTGAATCCTGCAAACAGTCCAGCAGGAGCCACTTGGATCACGTAACGAGCCAAAATTGACTTGAAGTAATTTCTTCTGTAAAGAACAGCTGTGTCTTAACAAAACACAGTGGAAACAGTATCTACTCCCCTCGCTATTTATTTTTCACTTGTTTGATTCACTGCTCTGCCGCTGCCTCTCTTGGAAGCAAGGATTCCACAGGTCCTCATACACGGATCACACCTGGACCCAGGTGCGGTGCAAAATGTAGCCTAAAGAAATGCCATTTTACCTAAGCAACTGATTCCGACCTGGTTCAAGGTGGTCCCTTCAGAAGACACAGTACTTTGCTGCTCTTCTGTCTGCCCCTGCTGTGAACAGAGACTACAGAAGCTTGGGTGCTCTACCTGCTGTGCATATGAGATGCTGCCCATTGTACTTTGCGTCCTGCTTTGCATTCCCATGGGGTATCTCTGGGGAGTTTGTGGCCCATATGGCTGTCCTGGATAGCCATGTCCTTGCTGTGGCCCCGCTTGCGGTCCCTGTTGTTGTGTGTAGGGGTTGTTTCCTCCATACGGCTGAGGCCTCATCTTCCCCATCTGATCCATTGGGCTCGAAGGCTGCAAAGCAAGTTGTGACACATGATGTACATCCAGCTACACACAGGAAGCGTTCACAACTTTGCAAAACCCCAAAAGAAAACTTCAACAGGTTGGTGCAGGGAAGCAGAAGCCCGACTGTCTTTTCTCAGGTGCTAAACCCCACAGTTGCATTCTGAATTACAGCTGCCCTTTCAAACCTACAGGCATTTCACAAAGAACAAACCCAATGAGAAGTCGTCATTTTACGCTGACATATCTCCCGTGGCCGAAGGACAAGAAAGTAGGGGGGAAGGATCATTAAGAAAGATGAAGTATCAGTGCAAGTGGCTTTTCCCCACAGCAGGTAGTAGTTTAATGTCCAGATATTCCACAACAAGGTAAATTTAGGCTGAAAATTTAAATATTCACAAGAAACGCTGTGTCTTTCACATATAACAAGGTCTCCCAAAACACTACAGGCTGTTAATTTACACTTACGCATTTCAATTAATCCATATTGATGTAGTAATACTGGGCAGTGCTACTGCCATTCACAGCGTTCGAGACTGCAGGTCCATTTTTGCATATTTGGTTTTTTACATGTGCTTTGTGTCTGCTGCCTTTTGTAGAATAAAGGTTTCTAAATCAAAATTTCCTCCCATGCATAAAAATAAAAATGGTCAGCCTTGAAAGTCAGATCCCAGAGTTTTAGAGCAGACATGATGAGACGAGTGAATAAATGCAAGTTTCTTAGGACTTCCTAATCTGTACTACCCCTGCCTGGAGCCAAGACATAAGAAGAGTCAATCAAATTTCCTGAAAATGCTATAAACCTCAAAACACAGTCTTTCTACCTAGGCAGTGCTATTCTCACACTAAAGCAAGGACTGCTTTGGCATAGCAACCTCCAAATGAATCCCAGGCACAAGTCTTTAACCTTCATCACTGGGACTGAATAAGAATTGTTCACTGATCTCCTCATGACCTAACTAATACCAATTAGATGTTTTCCACCAGATCACCATGACAATGGACTCCGTATTACACCATTCCTTCCTGCAACTAGCCCTAGGGTGGTATTTGGACAGATCCACCCTCTCTTGCTGAGATCAGGTGCTTGAGGAGTGGCACTACAGGCCTGCACAAGCAAGCATCGCACAAAGCCAGCTCCTGCTGGAAACTCGAAAGAATCCCGGAGACCAGAACAGTATTTCAGTTATGTTTGCAGAATCCACCCTCCTAGGAAAAAAAGTTCGTGCAGTATGCTACACTTCAGAAAATCCTACCCCAACAGCCAGCACAGCTTGAAGTCCCAACACACAGACCCTGAAAACATTTGTTTGACCAGCTGTCTGCTACGTCTTGCCTGCCAGGCAAGCCACACAGCACCGAGCCCACGCCAAGCGGCAGTAAGTAGGGGCGCAACGGGGAGTTAATGGTACTCTTGTGGGGCAACGGGAGCTGGGCCATGGGAGGGAATTTAATGGAGATGGCAGGAAAAGCACCCCATTTTTGGTAAGGGGGGGGCTACCCACCCAACTGAAATCAGGCTCCCTTAGACAAATTTGCACCAACATGGCACAAATCCATTAAGAACCAGGTCCAAGTCCCCTCCTCCCCTCCAGTTCAGCCCCAGACACCTGCAAATATGGTGTTTGCCATCCTACGGAAGCTGTTCACAGCCAACCATGCGCATGGCACCAGTAGGATTCACTCTATCAAGGCAGACTGTGCCTTGCTCAGCTGTGCTGGATGTTTTTATCCATACCGACACTAAAACAGTTCTGAAAAACTTACGTTTCATGTTTTATGTTCAATTTATCACAGATGCTACTGCTGAGGAGTAACATGGACAGAGGCTGCCAGACCTCAGCGGAGGAAGCCCAGAGAAGCCCTAGATCCCTGCACTCCCCAATGGCCATACCCTGCAGACCACACCATGCACCCACACCTCTGGAAAAAAGCTTCCACTCAAGGTGTCAGAAAAAAAAAAAATAGAGGTCTTTGATGGCTGTAGTCTGAATCGTCAGAGCTACAGTGACTGACCTCCTGAATGGCAGCACCCTTGTGGAGCTTTCATACACCCGAACGGATGCAAATTGTGTTTACATCTTTCAAGCGATTGTCCGACTGTCCCTAATGCTTCGGAGTCTTGCCTTGTGGGTATCACCTTAGATTAATGACATCTTTTCCCTCCCCACATTATCTTCTTTGGTATGTAAAAACCGTGCCACCCATAGCCTTTGACAAGTCAAACCTTTCTTCCACCATCCCCCAAACACACAGCTCCTTCCTTCTTCTACCTGATCAAGTGCAACTTTGGGGTTACTGACGAAACACTTCAGCATCTTTTCCGTTTGTTACTTGCTTCCCCCTGGTTGTTACCTCACCTTCACAGCCTCCTAGCAAGGGCTGCTTCTCAAATACGTTCCTGTTTGGGGATTTTTTTTTTTTTTTTTTTTTTTTTTTTTAAATACGCACACACCACATGCTGCCCCCTCCGCACAGATTTGCTTGTCTGTGGTCACCCACAAAGCAAACCGTATCTTCAGGAAGGATGGAAACAAGGTGAAGATCCACTTTTCCATGACTCCTACAGGAAGCATGACAACTCTTAAAAAACTTCAAGAAACATTTGGAACTGTTTAAGCAGCCATAAGAAAAAAAAAAAAGAAAAAAAAAAAGAAAAACCCCAAACATATTTCCAGGATGTGACCAAGTCATCACCTTGATTGGTCAGCGTAGGAGTACACAATGTGCTTCCAAACTGCGCTGCTTTGAAGTGCCACTCTTCCACAAGGCCCTACCACACAGAGGATGCTAAAAACAAACACGAAGAGCATCGCTCTAAATTACAGCCTTATAGATAAAATTCTATAAACAGAAGAAATGTAAACGCCAATTAATCTCTAATGAAGGAACTATTTCATACACACACTCCTGACTCGTTGCAAATCAACAGGCTAATTCGCGCTCCCTGGGGCTGCTGTGTACATCTCAAATGCTGCAACGCATTGTTTCTTCTTTCAAAATCTCCCATTAAAGACACATCTCTTTCGCTGACAGGGCTTTAACTGCTCTGTCTTAGCAGTGTTGCTCTGGCTTAAAGAGCCTACCATCAGGAACTCTACTTGAATCTGCTATCTCAACACTTTTAGGTCATTTAACTACACGTGCCTCAAGAAAAAAACCAAGTCAAAGTTGAAACGCAGTGAAGTGCAGATCGATCCGAGAGCTCGTGCGAAGATTTTGCGGGGAGCAAAGGTGCTGCACGGCTCCTTTGTACACCCACGTTACATGAGATGGGTAAGCCAAGAGGAAGCAACGCCTGTTCACTTGCAAGAACACTTCAGGATAAATAAGGAAATACCAAACTCCGACTGCAAAAGGCTGGAGATTCTTCTCTGGACTGATACATGGGAAACCCTTTCAATAGGAAACCACAGGAGTAGATTACTGTGATTACACTTCAAAAGCAAAGGCCCTGCCACAGAGAGACATAATTGAGAGAAAGTGTTGCTCCTTGATCACTGAAGTCCAGACCCCCTGCTTACACCTCCTTGCATTCATAGAAATTGCTTCTATTCTCCCTTCAATCTCGGCATCTCTGCTGTTTTATAACACTGCTAAGTACCAAAACTTGGCAAAACATAGTCCTGCCACCAGTCAATCTTTCAAAAGCAAAGTTGTTTGGTAAGGTGTGCAATGAAAGCAACTGTAAGCCAGTGCTCCAGAGAAAGTGATGAGTTTTTGAGAAAATGTAAGCTATCTCTAGACTAAGGGCTTATAACAGCAAGCCCGAAGTGAGCTTCAATTGCTGAGTTCAAAAGCTCTCCAAATCAGTACGTGTAATGTAAAGGATGTCAGACCCCTAAAATGAAACGGCACTGTGAAAACCCACCATTCTTCAAAGACAAAACCAGAGTTTTCCCCAAAAAAAAAAAAAAAAAAAAAAAAAAAAGCTTCTAAGCAGATGAGAGGATTCCACAACCAATTCTTTTCACATTTTGTCCAGTAGAAGAGAAATTTGGCCGCTTGAAAGAACAGTTTGGTTAAATTGGAGGGGACTTGCTTAATGGTCCCAGCAGGAAAACGACTAAAGGGAAGAGGCAAATTCCACTTCAGAAGGAAGAGCCAAACCTTCCACAGCTGTATAGAAAAATGTAATTCAGACTTTCCCAATTACCTTATTACATATTTGTATTTTATTACACCAGAGGAAGAAAAATAAGGAGAGTCATTTACTGAACTCTCTGGTTTCAAATCAGCATCATTCAATTATTGGCAAACGTGGGTATTGGCCACAACTGGTTTCCTCAGCTGCCCCAAAAAACCAGAAAGGTTAAAAAAAAAAAAAAAAAAAAAAAAGCCCTAAGCTCTCACCTTGGATTTGAAATCTTTTCCTGACCAGATTCGTTGTCCACTTTTTGTGATAAAAAATAATAAAAAGCATTACTGGCTGTTTAACTGAGAGAAGCCCTAATTGATTCCCACAGTAATTAACCTGCATTTTACCTCGGAGAGTGGTAGTTAAGGAAGTCGGCACTGCTATTTATAACTCATCTCAAATTGAGGGCAGACTGCCTAAAATCTAACACATCCCAGCTGTACTCCTGTTTGAACTGGGGCCAAGGGAATTTTTTAAAGCAATCTTGGCACTGAATGAATGACACCAACAGTATGAGCGCGCGTGTGGTTGTGTTGTGGTGACGTAGCAGTGGAGGTGGAAGGGGAAGGGGGGGCAGCACGCCGTAATCCCTCTCCCAAGCCCGCTCGCCGCGTACAGGCTCAGCCCCGGCCGATACAACGCGCCGGAGCCGCCCACCGAGAACCAAACACAGGAAACGTCTTTTCCTGTGGAACGCCTTGAAGTGAGAAGCACATGGCTAATCTGCATAAAAGCAAAGCCACACCGCTCCTGCCAGGAAGGTTAGTGCTCGTAATCTCTGGCCGTGGAGCTGGCTGCCTGCGAGGACTTGGACCCGCGCCTGATAACCCAGAAAGAGCCGAGAACAGATGGGCAAGGACCCCGGCAGAAACAGCACCGCACGTGACTCGCCACATGGCCCCGCGAGCACAAACTATTGTTTGGCTGCTGAGCGCCGGTACAAAGACAAGCCCGACCGGGCCCCGCGAATTCAGCGAGAGGCGGCAGCTGCTCCCCTACCACCGTCAGGCTGGCCGGAGGACGGGGACCACCGAACCCCGGAGGCCTGGAAGTCGCCAAGCTGAGAAGATGCTGACCAGCGCCGATGCTGGTTTAACACCGTCCTGCAGGCTCAGAGAACAAACTGCTCACCTCCCCGAGGCTGAATCTGGATGGGATCTTACTGAAGTGAAGAAACTAGGTCTTGGTAGAGGAGCGTGCTCTTTCCTCGTGTCTCCAACCCCTCATTACCCAAAGGCAAGGGCAAGAAGCCTCTGCAGCCAGTGAAGTTACAAAGCAGATTGCCATGTTGGCTATAAAAATTGTATTAGTGATGGACAGTGCTGGGAAAGGGGAGTCATTTTCCCTAAGAATTAGTCAGCTGGGATCACGGTCATGTTGGATTTAATAATTGAAACCAGGCAAGAGAATAAAACCACCCATGCCTCCCGCAACCCTTCCGTGCCACTTCTCTCAAAATCAACAAGCTGCATGAAGCAGAAAATCAACAACAGCAGCATCAGCTTAACAGTCTGGTAACACCTACAGTGGCTCATGAAAAAGACCTGGGTTCAAAATCAGCAACTTTCCCTGCCCGTTTTCCAGTGCTTTCCACCCCATTGAGAAACACCAACCAAGCCAAGGCAGGCAGGGGAACCTCCACATGAGAGTCATGGCAAATGGTGAATCACTCAGGAAAAATATTTTGTCTTGATCGCAAGGCTGCCAGGAGGCTTTACCAACTGAGCATTAACGTTTCGAAAAAGCAACCCTAATCAAAGTGGAGAGGCTGCACCAACCTTTGCCATTTCTACTATGTTCCACATCCTCTGGAGCTACCAAGAGCTCAGGCTGCCACGAGACACCAAAGCTGGGTCAGGTCTTGGAGGTCCCAACATCCAACACCATTAACACACCACATCCACGCTGCCTCCAGGGATGAGGGCTTTGACCTCCCACCTCTAAGCCCTCCCCCTAGACTAAACCTCTGCCATATTTTCAAGTTCAAAAGGCACTATTAGAGTTATGCTGTCTGCAGCATCAAGGCACCAGTGCCTTGGTCAAGACAAACCCAATTTGCCACATACTCGCCAGTGTTAAGCTGCATTAGCTGTGATGGTGCCTCCACGTAAACCACAGGAACTCATGAACAAGTGTGAAACGCACACGAGGGCTTGCCCCAAGCTGGCACAAAGCCTTGCAGACCCACCAAAACCAGCCAGGCTGTGACGATTCACACCAACCAAAAGACTGAGGCAAGCAGACAGCTACTCCCTTGTGACATCATGCAACCACGGCAATGCCATGACGTCACTGAGAAAAACACAACTAACAGGGAGAGTGGAACACAACATCCAACAAGGCAACACAAGATGCTTCAGCAAACTCTACTTTCAGCCAATCACTCTCATGCCTCAAGTTTGCCCTTCAGACACTTCCATGCCTGTCTCTATCTCCTGAACCTCCACACACAAGCGACTCCAATTCCCCTGTAACCAGTCTAGAGAGTTCAAGCTGAGCAAGGAGCACAAGCTAACAACCATCCTCATTCATGAGCAAACACAGTTCGTCTTCCAGTGAGGAACACTTTCGTCTGGACTATTTAAGGTGCACCTTGCTGTTCTAAGGTCACTATCCCAGCCTGAACTCACTGCCTTTTATAGCCTTCTGAATGGCCAGCACACTGGGTCATACCTCATTGCCTCTCTTCCCATGGTGGTCTGCTTTTAAAGAGAGATGGAAGAGGCTGAGGGGAAGTTAAAGTTAAGATAAAAAGAAAAATCCTCCTGTAGTAGACGAAGATGCCCCCAAAAGACAAAACACCCAGCAAACCCCACAGTAAACACTACACTGATGTGTATCAAGTTTCTCATCAGGGCAGTTTCAGTGACATATGTGTCTTACCAAGAACATTGTCATAGAAATGTGTACTTCCTTTTTTTCTTTTCCACTCCCTATTCTAAACTGGAGAAATCCACCAACTTCCTTCAGTCCCTCAGCATAAACAGGACAACACGCCAAGCCTGCGCTGGTACTGCTCAGCACCCATCAGTTACTTTCCTTGCCTACCCTGTGGGACAGTACCCATCACTTTGGGAAACAAGCACTCCAGTAATGAAGCAGGTGGGGTTGCTCTGCCTCACACCCATAAGCTTGGGGTACCAAAACCTGGAAGGTAATACAGGATTGGACTATAATACAGGATTGGTTTCAGGGTTACAAACGCTCACCCTTTGGAAACTTGCAGGACAAATGTATTTTTATGTAAGCTATGGAAAAATAAGCCTCCCACCCCCCCAAATCCTAGACTCTAACTTAGATTTGAATACATAACCAACAGGCGACGTATCGTTATCATCTTGTTATCAATGGCCAATGCAGATTAAATTACTGGTTGCCAAAGTGTTCAAATAACTGACCTCTGCTCAATAGTTTCAGTTCTGCAACTAGAGGGAGCTTGGTTTTTCTTCTGACTTTTTCCAGTAGGTCAGAGTTTGACCGAAGACACTTTCTATTCCTCTAATCTTCTGCTAACACACAGACCTCACAATAAGCTAATGATATCGACACTACACAAAAAAGGAAAACAGGACATTTTCTAAATTACTTCAGTCACCTGCCTCTAACTATTTGGAGCTCATGTAAACTTAAAATCAGCCCTGTTAAATGTTGCTCCTTTCCTTGATCATACATTTATTACACCAGTTCCTCTGGGGAGATTTTCTGTAAATCTAGGATACTAAGTTTTACCAGTGGAAAAAAGATGAGTAAGTTTCCTCCAAGCAACTACACTGTGAACTGTATCTCCCTGGCTAAACACAATTCAGTAATTACCCTATTAACATTTCTCAGCAAGAGGCCAGTCCACACATCTCAGAGGACTTTCCTAAGCACCACTCTTACTAATACTCTTCAAATTGATTAAAACTGACCAGAGTTTTGCTTACAGGATGTATCAGTATGGAACATTTTATTCCTGAAAGGAGTTCATCAGAAGAAGGTGATCTGGTGGGGAAGCGAATTGAGAGCCCCACCTCAAACCCTCACTGGGAATAACCTGACAGGAGCACAGTGTTCATGCCCAAATATAAGCACGGTTCTGGGGTTTTCGTATTTTTTTAAAAGATAGAGGGCTGGAAGATGCCAAGCCTGCCTGTGTTTTAAACAAAGTGCATTTGTTGATCTCATCTTTCCTTCCCAGCCTAACTTTAAGCCCTCCTTAACGAATTCAACAAATCCAGCTTATCAAGGCTCTAGATTTCAGTTCCTTTCTTGAGCCAGTTGTTCTCTCTGACACATGGCCACAGTTACTTATCACACCACGTTATTTAGGTATCTCTGAGGACCTTTGATACAGTATTTCAACTACTATCGTATCTAAAGATGACACACAACTGCTTTTCTGCCATCTTCAGGACGTACTCAAAGGCAGGTGCATGCTCACATTAACAGGACATTTTTCTGGACTTGTGAAAAGCTATAGTACAAAAGGACCTGAAGCAAGATTTATGCTGTAAACACTGAGGTGGGCTGACCTGGGACAGGGGGAAACTCTGCTTTGTTCTTATGCAAAGTTGGCACCAGGCTGAACCTTACCCACAGCCGGACTCACGCAGTACCCTCGCCCTCCTGAGATGCACAAGCAACACGACGGCAGGTTCCCCACGGACACCTCTCCTGTCGCAGGCTCAGTGCAAATCCTTGTGGAAACAGCACGAGGGATCCCCTACTACCTGGAAATTAGGCAACCACCAGAGGATTTGTTTCCCTTGCCCTCCATCTCTCTTTTGCCAGCACAACACCGATGATGTGACTAAACATCTATGTTGTTTCAAAATACCCTAATGCCACGCTTTTGCAGGGGCTCTGAATGGCAGGGAAAAGAACAGCCCAAGTCTAGGCTGAGCCTGCCCGTGGTACGGCTCACTCCACACTCTGCGGCAGGCTGGGCGACACACGTTGTCCCTATCTGACAGCCCAGCCCAGCCTGGGTGACTTGGCTGGGCAATTGGTTCCTTCGTTATCAAACAGACATCGAAGTGGAAACGGGAGCTGACAGCTACCTACACGGTTATTTTAATATGGCAGGAGATTCTGACAAATGCTATTTGCTGCATTAAATGCAATCAAAATTAACAAAGGATTAGGATTCTTTTGCAACAGCTGAAGACCAGTGAAATTTTCAGACATTTCACCGGTAGTTGGAGTCAGATTAAGCAGTTTGCTATTTAGACAGGCAGTGTGATCTCTAACATCTCCAATAATTTCAACTTGTTTTTAAGCACAAAAATACAATTTCCTTCTAGCCAAATAATTAGGTAACTAGCTATCCCCTCACTTTCAGACTTCAATCCACTTTAGAAGCACACTATTCAGCCATCTCACCCCAAGATTTCCAAAGTGCCACTGTTGACTCTTCCCAAAATCTAAGCAACAGCAAGATGTAAAGAAAGCCGCATCTCAGCTCCATGGGAGATGATCCCAAGGAACACGTGATAGTCGTAATGAGGTGGACTGAGATCTTCCTTTTTAAGATGGAAAGAAACTTCCTTCCTGAATATTAAATCAGGCTTTAAGTTTAGCCAACTTCCTACGTCTGCTCTAATGAACTGGAGGCAAGTCAACAAAAAGACTGTTAAGTGTCTCATTACAGCATTTTCGTTCCAGGCCTACTTACACACTAGAAGGAGCAAGCAAGCTCATGCTGTCCCACAGACATGGGACCGGTCCAAGAGCAAGCCATAAAAAAAACAAGAGGAGGAAGGCCTAGGATGGAAGAGCAAAATCATTCTAAGTGTCACCACTATTGAAGTGATCTAATTTCGATCAGTACAAGACCAGCTGTTCCAGGTCGCTAGCAAGATGCTAAGTATTTGCACTAAGCACCACTGAAAACCTGAAAGGGCTCCAGAAGCCCTGCAAATACGTTCAGACAACTGTGACCTGTGGCAAACTTCAGCCACCCAGCTAATTCTCCATTACCCCCCGCCTCCTTTCAAACAAGCAATACCGAGCTCATGGATAGACGTCTTTCACTACTGAACGCAGTGAACGTTTTACAAAACTTTAGGTCTGAAGGAAGATCCAATGCAAGAGACTCACGAGACTTTACCTTCCAGAACAAAGTTAGTTTTATCAATTCATTAAAAGCCCTTTCTGCACAGGAATCTGATGGGCCACAGTACACATTCAAGAGTTTGATAAAGCACCTCCAGCATAGCCTCCTAGCTTTCTAAAAACAATTCCTTGCTAGCTCTTCATCTGTAAAATGCAGCATTGCAGGTTTCTACCCACTTGTGTCTGTCTGAAAGCTCAATCTGTGTTTGAATATCTCATCACTTTGCAAATTTGCCTTATTTTACACCAAAATAAATGGTGGCTGAACAAACTCAACTGGACAGGCAAATTCCCGCAACCTCTTACCATGCCAGGTCGGCGAGGGCAAATCTGAGAAGCATCTCAGGATCAGGTCAGAGCTCTAAACCACCACAGGTCTCCATGGTCCTAGCTTTCTTACCAGACACAACACTAAGATGGAGGAGGACGCAGCCATGCTCACCGTAAGAGAGGGGTACAGCTGTCGGAGGCTACCTCATCTCAGCATGCAGAGCTCTAGCTTGTCCAGAGCAGCTGCCTGCTTTAATAAAAGCTGCATGTCAGGGCCTGTAGTTTCTCCAAGCCACGTTTCAGCATTACACAGGCTCTCCCTTGCTTCTGCAGAGTAACTGAATTTATTTAAAGGCAAGTATAATGCAACATAAAGGAAGATTAAAATAATCCAAGAAATCTGAGTTTTGGAATGAATCTGTGGAAGAGACAGGCGATCTCAGTTTAAGCAAGCACAAAACTCTGTGCTCCACCACCCCTGCTTCCCAGACCTTGAATGCAAGCTCATCGAGTTCAGTGGTGGACATCACCTCTGCTTTGGGACCGGGTAATGCGGATCAGCCAGCTGTAAATGCCCAAAGGCACACCCTTATCCCAGCCAGGAGTGCTGGGGTAATGATCTGCTAATTACTTCAAGAGCATCTCAAGCATATCTCAGTTACACGGTAGCAGTTGACCTTCACAGCACACTTTGTGTTGCACTGGCATTAGCCCTAGTGTCACCTCTTTAGGAAGCAACTCAGTACACCTTAAACCCTGTCCATCCCTCCTGACCCCGCCGCAGTATTTTATAATCCAACACGAAAAAAGGTAACAAAGCTTTGTTTTGCTAATAGGAAGAAGAAGTGTTATTTCCCTTTTCATTACAGCAGCTGACAAATTTGGGTGCTATTTTTGTGGATTTTATTGTGCCTTCTCTTATTTTAGCCTTAAAATTCAGCCTTCAAGACTCCACTTCAGTTCCATGGAACCAAAAATATTTAAAATTGCAGTAATGACAAGTTACCATCTGCATTTACCAAGGATGCACTCAGTAACTTTATAACAAGCAACAACCAATCTCCAGTATTTATACCCAAATGATCTATTTGCATTCAGAAAGCAGAGCTGCTTTGGTTGGTAAGAGGAGAGGAGGCTGGGGGAGATGAAAAGATTTCGTAGGCAAGCTGCAGCCAAGCCAGCTCCCAGACAGCAGTGAAGACACACTACTAGAGCCTTCATCAAGCCAACGCGGTCATGATTCAGGTTCATTACACGTGGCAAGCCCAACACGAATCCCAGCCCCCAGTGACACAAGGTCATTGTTATTCAAAGATAATAATTTAAAAAAAAGAAGCCCGCCAGCCTTTGGTTATAGTAATTTTTGAAGCCTGGGTCCACTGCCCCATGCTCACTTCCATCCTTGGGTTTTTATTTCATCTACATCCAGAAAAATCCAGCTTTCTTTTAAAATGAACAACGTGGGGAGTTGCTTAGCAAGTTAAAAGGAGTGTGTGCTGGCAGCTGGTGAGAAGATACAAAAATTCATAACTGTGCCAATGCCATGGGGGGAGGAGGAACAGCCAACGCTGCAAAGTCTTCACTGGTTTCAGGAACAGGTATAACAAGAAACTGCAAGACAACTCATATGAGAAAAGGAAGATGAGACATGACTGTACCTTGACAGCAGTGACAACTCTGAACAGTTTATTGCCATTTACAGAGTGATCAGATTTAAAGCTAACCTTAATACATGTTCACCATGCAGTACAAGTATCACTGTTGCCTTGACACAGTGCACTTTCAACAGACTCCGCATTCATCATTAAAGCCAGTAAATCTACACTCTGAAGCTCAGCAGCAAATTATACCACAATCTCCTGATACAATACCCCTAATGAGTTATTCGCCCGAGCGTGCGGACAACAGATTTAGCACCTTGCCCGAGCGACGGAGAAGGGAGGCAAGGGTTAAGGGCCAAAACACATTTGAAAGCCGAGGAACACTCAATTGCTCTGGGATATTTCATAGAACACTAATCACTTCATCTGATTTTAATTCCCGACACCAAATCAGCATATAGCTTTTCAAAGGAAATCTTGTCCTAGATTGCAAGGTAATCAATCACAATTAACGTGGAAACAAGCTTTTGCAACGCTGTCATGCCTTGTGAACCAAACACAAGGCCAGAGACGGCGCTTTAGAAATATTTTTAAAGTACAGGCAGGTAGGGTAATTTGGGATGGGTCTGTCAGTCTCTTCTGCACATCCAAAAGTACATAGTAGATAGCCCAGCATTTTACTTCTCCTCTGGAGCATGAGCTTAATAAGAGTGCTTTTTATGCCACTTCTATTAGGACCCCTCATCCAGGATTAGCACACATCACCTGAAAGTCCCTGCCCCGCTAACGTGCCCTATTGCAGGGGAGCCACATTAGGCCCACAGGCAGCCACAAATGACATTTCCAGCGAAATGATTTTTTGTAAAACCAAAGAAAACCGTTCCAGGTGTAACCCCCATGTCCAGAGAGAAAGTATGATCTAAGTAGTTACAGCATTAACCTTGATTTTTATATGTTTTTGAGCTCCCACTCAAGATTTCCCATGCACCCAGCTGCAGGGCACGGAGGCAAGGCAAGGCTTCTAAGACGCAGAGAACTGCACATACTAGCCTCACTGGTATGTCACGATAAACTGAAAGACTAGGAGATACTTTGAAACTTAAATGCTTCCTATCACAATACTGCCCAATTATCCACACACAATTTAAAAAAAAAAAAAAAAAAGTTCAAATCTGTTATATAGAGCAGCTGCCCTGAACCCTCTCCAGGGGATCCAAAGCACTACAATTACCAAAAGCCCCCCCCCGCAACACTAAGCAAATGAGTTTGTTTTTTTAAGTAAAATATAAACCCCCCCACCCACACAGCCACCCCAGCCCAAAGGGCAGGACTCCAGTACTCCTTAGACCACCAACACAACATGTGCAGCCACAGCACAACAAAAAGGCAGTTTCTGGGAACACGTGGTCACGCTCAGTAAACTGGCCTTGAATGGGAAGCCTTTTCCTTGATTAGCAATGCCAGCTCCAAAGCCAGAGATATTTAAATTAAAGAAAAAAAAATTTTTAAATGAAGTTTTAACCAATTCCAGCACTTCCACCATTTCAATGTATCTTCTGTACAGAGGTAAGAACTTTTCTTCAAACCATTTCACAAGGAGTATGTCTGAGGGGAGACCACCTCTAGTCTGGCACTGGTTTAATTATTGACATACAGTTAATGAATACCAGATTCTCCTCCTAAACTTGTACAGGGTGCATAGTCCTACAGTCATTTGGACTTTAAATCCATCATCAGACTGTTACGAAGTATGAAACTCCAAACAAGCCTACAGGAAGAATCCCATACAGAGAAATACAGAGTGAGCCCAGTCAGCTCTGGGACCCTGAAAGAAGTTCAGGTGCCAAAGCAGGACAGTCCAATCCCTCCAATGCAATCCCCAGCGAGTGCAGTAATCTGGAAGTAAAGGGAGACATTTTGCAATTTAACTAGCAAGTTTCTCTCAAGGGAATAGGCGACAGGGAGAAAGCCACACATTTAAAAGCAGGTTACCATACACTTCTGTCTCTGTTCTCCACACCTAGAGAGACTAGGACAACAAGAGATACTCAAATAAGATGATCTGGGTTGGAATATTTTTGCCTAACATCCAATTCCAAGGGTAGCAAAGCACTGAAGCAGACTGAGGCTGCTCCATCGCATTCATCGCTGTCTGCCCTGTCCTCAGGTATAGCTGATCCTGCCTTGAAGCAGGACAGCAGGCTAGATGACCTTTCGAATTCAGCTCCAGACCTCTGTTGAACAAGAAAAACAGTCACCTACAAAGACAATGCAGGCAACGAACGAACACCAAGATTTCGCAGGCAGCACAGACTACACCGCACATTCTCCTCACCATAAAGATCAAATTCAGTGCCGCAAACCCAAAACAGAATGGCCATTTTCAGAGCAGGTACCCTCCCTCTTCTGTGCCTCATCCTTGCCAGACAGTATTCACACTGCTGAAACTACTGGTCTGGACACCAGTAGTGTTAAGAAAGCACAAACCCACTGTCAACTATTTGGCTGTGTTACGCACCGATCCGAGCATATCGCAAATCTCGGCCCTGGCCACGGCAGAGCAGGTCTCCCACCACGGCATCTGGAGGCGTAGCTGCAGCTGTGGCTGTGGCCTGAGCGCAGGTTTTAAAACATTCCTGTTCAGTTATTCACAGGCAGGGTGCCAGAACAGTGCTGACATCAGAAGGGAAATGGTAATTTTCAGGGTTTCTTAGTCAAACCTGAATGAAATTTCACAAGTGAGTGGAGCGGAGGGGAAAGGACTAGTTTAACCCAGTAATTCTCCCCGGGGGGGAAATTCCAGAGTCCTCCGAACTTGAAGAATTTCTCTTTAAAGAGAGTCGCAGAATCTCTCAGGATGGAAAGTCACGGCTACCTTAGGCCACAGTCTGACGTCAGCCACCACCAAAACACTCTCTCCTCCCAGCTGCATCCAGGATGTCACCATCACATCCCACCAAAAACGTAAAAGTGTTCTTCGGTCCCCTCTGGTTCGCCACGCGGCCATACACACCCATAAAACACAGGGCAAGCCCACAGCAGGGGCGAGCAGCAGGGGTCTGCTCCACACAGAGGGGATATCGGCTATGTCAGGGTCCCCCACAGCTTCTCTAAAAATTACTCTCCAGGTCTAACTTGCATCTTCTTGGGACAGTTCAGGCATAATATCAATTATCCAGGAGAAAGAGGAAGTTACTCAAATTTAAAAAAAGAAAAAAAGGGGTAAAAAGAAAGAGTTAGTAGCAACTGAATTTGTCCTTGAAACAGTTTCAATTACTATAGCTAACTTGAGGAAATAATGACATGCTGGTTATCACATGAAATACCAATAACTGTAATGGAGCAGCAGCTTTTCCAGAGTTATTTACACAAACTGATTTTTCACGGGAATTTCATAGGAATTAACACATACACTCTCAATCTCCACTCTCTCACCCGTCTATAAAGAAATTTCTTTACCGTATTTACAGAATGAACCGATCCCCTTCTTTATTTGCTCCTACCTACTTCTACCCTTTTTTTATCAAAATAAAAATACATTATTAGAAATTAGAGTCTAGCTACAGTTATCATTTTACTCTGAACATAAAAAGAAAAAAAATATTTGCTAAGAAACTCTGAAGTTTTTATTAAGTTTACCTGTCATTATGTGGCATCTTTTACATTTCACTACAGAAAGCTCATGCCCACATTGTGTAAATACTTACTGAGCTGTCACTTAAACTCAGAAATACTCCAGAAAGAACACTGTGGCAAACCTGGAAATGCTCTTCTCAACGTAGTCCAAACAACCTCAAAAATGCTCAAGTTGCATGACTGAACTGCTGAGTTGTAACACTGGGAGCGCAGGTGCACAGAAAAAGAGTAAGAAATGGGAACTCCTCCCTCATCCATATGTTAATACATAGTATCATCTAATTAAGACAATACAGGAACTGGTAAAATATGTACATGAGCTCAGTCCTGAGAGAAGCAGCTCCTCCTGTTCCAGCCCTGCTTATTTCGTTCTACGAGCCTCCAAGGGCAGGCTTGGGTGCTGCTTCTTTAAGCACAGAACTCCATTGAAAGGGTCTTAGCAATACATTCAGCTGAAACCATATACTAGGGAGGAAAGATGGTCTCACACTTACAGCACAGGATGAGACTCGGAAGACCCATATTCCGCTCTCCGCCCTGTCCCAGCCCTAGTGCCTCACCTCGGCAAGTTCCCACATCAGCATCTCAGCTGCTTCCGCTGAAAAACAGTCATCGTAAGAACTTAAGTCCTCACATTCCTCCTCTACGTACCAGGGCGAAACAAAAGACTGCCTGAAACCGACAGAATTTCAGCCTTAAGAATTATAAGCATACACTCAATACAGCAGAGATGACATTAAATTTATGACCGGAATTTTACTGGAATTGATTTGTAAACACAGCACGGTCTTCCCGAGCCCCCAGAAAGTACACACGGTCTCTCTTCAGGTGACCAACTCCTCTGCTTTTCCAGCCACTAAAACGAAAAACAAAAAGGTATAAATTCTCTCATGTCATCGAGGAACAGGCGGACAGCAGGGACCCAGACGGAACGCATGTCAGTTTTGGTACAGCGTGCCAAAGAAAACTGCTTTTTTTCTCCAATCCCACCTGTCATTCACTTCTAGCTGGATATTTATGGCTTTGGCTAACAAACATCCCGTATAGTTTTACCACTGCATATGCATAACCTCCAGATAAATTAAACGTGGAATTTCTTGAAATCAGCACACGACAGAAAAACCTTTTGCAGGAATTCTCCCCAGAGCATTTTTTCCTTATTTTTTCCACCAGAACAAAAGGGGAGATATTAGTTTGCATCCTTGCTGATGGTTTGAGGACCCTTCCACAAGAAAAAGCAAGTAGCCATAACAGCAATGCTAAATACTGACAAGCTTATCTTTTTCATTCCCCCCCCAATTACATTTGCCTGCCTTTGGTTTCTGCTTTGCCAGTGCTGCTACTTGAGAGTTTCAAACATTCTTGGCAGGAATTGGGCAATGGCATGCTGATGAGCTTTTCCCCAGAGCAATCCATCACACAGGAGTTGCAATTCAAAAAAGAAATCAAACTGACTAGACAAAGAATTTCAAATACACAAGAGTAAAAACTGGAAAGGGCATCTTTCTCCTCTAATATTTTAATTACTGAGATCACAGATTCAGATTCATAGGGTAAAAACTGGATTTCCAAGTCGGTGGTGTTCCTTAGAAAAGAGTAGGAAGAAAAATGGTGGAAAAGTAGCATATGAGGTAACAGATAAAATGAACAGCTGCGCTATTTAGCCTAATTTTAGACATTAGTTTCTCTCTGAGGGCAAGCTGCTGGGTTTTTTAATATAGTCTTCACCTAACACCCTTAATAGGGTCTCATGTAATATTCTGTAACATAGTACTCATTGACCAGCATTCTTAAATAACACTACACAAAAAACCAAAGTATTATGAACAGACCAAGCTTACGAGAACAGCAAGACACAGCTATATAGCAGAACATTTGACTCTCATGCTTCCCCCAACCCCAGTTTCTAGTATTATTTAAGAACTGGAAAGAGCTTCTGCCTGCTTGTTGAGCAGTCACTTCAGGAAACAGAATTTGTAGCAGGTAAGAGGAATTAAACTGGGCAGACAGTTTTATGAAACTAACAAAAAAAAAAATTCCAAAAAAACCAACCAAAACCAAAAGGTCCGAAAGTCAAACATACAACCTGCCAGAAACCACATTTCTGTCTTGCAATCAACAACACTGATTACAAGAGACATCATATGTAGAAACCCTCCCCTAGCCCAGATAATAAATGAGGACTGACAGAGCATTTCATTTATACTTCGTAAAAGGCAGGTAGGCAAGCCTTGCTAACCCCATTTTACCAAGGAAAGAAGTACTACAGAACAATCGTGCGGTTTCCCAGAAAACTGGCGGTGATAAGGGTGGGGAAAAAAAGCTCCAGCTCAAGAGTCAGAACTGAGGTTTACTGAGGTTTACGGTCCTGTATCCTACACATATCCTGCCTGGAAACATTGGTCACCTCAAAACCAATCATCAAGGAGATGGCATTTCAGAAAACAAGACATTTGAAGAGGATCAGGCAACCCCTAGTTTACTTCAGCCTAGTGCAGACTATTCGGAAAGGTATGTCAGCAGAACCTCCGGTGTCCACACCAGAATTAACTAGATCTTAACAACAAAATTAAACCAGCACAATTTTTGTACTTTTTCTAAAGCAAACAAGGTCTAAAATCACTCATTTGGAGGCAAAGCCTGCCCCAGAAAAAGAAGATGTACCACTCTCCTTTTTGTTGGAAAGATCTAACGTACTACACCTCGCGAGCAATTCAAGAGCTCCTAACATCACAATGCCAAGCAAGGAAAAACCCTGCGACACAAGCCAACAGGAGCCAGGTCTCAATTTCCGATTCCAAGATATCGCAGCTCATTGGCAGCACAGAGCCATTTGGTGCCAATTTAGTTTAAAAAACATATTTTCAACAACATTTTTCATGCCTTACTACTAAAGTTGAAATTTAAGTCAACAAAAAAGAGCTATTGTATGGCAAGAGGCCCGAAAGCATTTTTTTATTAATATACGATTTTTAAACTGCCTTCACTGAACTTACAGAAGAGGCCTAGAGATGTCTGTGCACCTACGGGGAGGTTATCCAACACGTCAATGCTTAATGCAATCCAAAGACTGCGTACCATGAGAAATGCCCATCTGTTAAAGGGAGGGAAGTCCTTTCTCTTAAGCAGTTCCCCTTAAGTCCCAAAACACTGGGAAAGCCAGCGTATTATTAAGAAGGTAAAGGGGGGTGGAAACAAATACATGATAGAGCTGGAAAAACTGAAAACTAAGATCCCTGGCCTGGTTTCTTACAACTCATTCCCATAGAAAAAACACAGATTTCTCATCCCACACACTGTAAAACAGCCATTCTGATCTCTTGATCCTACTCCGCATTTCCCAGCTATAGAGGTTATAAGTTTAAAAAAAAAAAAAAAAAAAAAAAAAACACTCATACAAAGTTCTCTATCACAGTCCCGACAAACGCGGAGCAGGCCTGCCTTCACTGGGGCTCCCACTCAGCACCACCTTCCCGAGCCCAGCCAGTGAGCAAAGGAGGGCTGCAGACTGGAGTCTACCTCTGTGCAAGTGACTACACTTTCACTGTATTACAGGAAATATTTCACCAAAACAACTTTCATGCCAGAAATTACTTTGCCTTTCTTGATGAGCAATGTGATGAAACTACAGCATCATTCATAAATCCTAAAAAGTGTTGAGAATTAAAGGCACTTCTCTTTTCTGCATCATCCTGCTTCCTGTCCCCAAAACCTCAGGTTTACTATCCCAAGGATTCCCAAGTGGAGGAACCCCATGCTCTTCCCACATCATCTTCTCCAAGCCTCCACCAAGAGATGCTTCTCTTTCTAGTGTTTGGTCAGATGAATTACATTCTCCTCTCGCTCTTCCAGTGTTTCTCAGAAGTTAGGTGGTTAAGTACCCACTCTGTTCATCACTGTACAAGACAAAGAAAAGACAAAAAGCTTTAAATTCTTCCAATCTAGAGAATTTAGCAAAGTACATAGCGAAAGGAGGCTGTAATTTAGGACTGGAGTATTATTATTAATCAACCATTTCTTGTGGACAAATGACATGCAGGAGCTTTTTACACCATCCTAGGCAAGTCTGTTCTTTTCTTTTTTCCAGGAGGAAAAAAGTAATTGTCAGTTTGAGTCCAATAATCCTCGGCACAAAAAGGACTGGGGGAATGTTGTTTGGTTTTCAGGATGGGGGGTTTGTTGGTTTACTTTTTAGATACACTGTTTGTACTACCTAAAGTTCAACTAATTCTCAGAACAACTATTCATTAGTAACTCCAGTTGATGGGACTGGTTACTCAGATATTATTAATATACTGTTTATCAGCAGCTTGTGTAATGAAGTTAAATTCATTTTCCAAGACAAAATAAGCTTCTTTGACAAATTCATATTAGAATACTGTCAGAAGTACACTTTTGTCAGATATGTGCTCTAGTAAAATACCTGTTTGAAAAGTTCAAAATGCAACCATGCTTTAGCACACATTTTATCTAAATTTAGATTTTTCAGGATACAAAAAGTACCTTCAAGTAACCACCCTTGCGTCCCTGACACTTGTCCGAACGTACTGCGGATATATATGAACATATTCCCAAGGAGCTGAAATCTTCACTGAGGATATCGAATACACGCTACCAGTTTACCATTGGATTGGTTTGATGACTGCAGCACAGATAAGATGCACTCTCTCTGAGAGCACTATTTCAATCTGACAGAAAAGACAATTAGTAATTCAAGACACTGAAGGAAACGTTGCTTTCGGTAATCAAGGAACAAAAATTAAGCAGTTTTCAGATCGACACAAGAGCAGTACTGAGCAAGAAGGGAAACGCTGGAGGCTGCATGTCACACTACGCGGTATCAAATGTCTCCGACCCAGGGCCTGAAGTTAGAGCAAAGTACACAGAATGAAAAGGGAAGTCTGTCAGTCCTGCGCGCGGATACGACAGGCCTTGGAGACACATGTCGAAACACAGACGGTAACCTGGTTTTAACCAAGGTTTCCAGATATTAGATACCAGCACCTCTTTTCCCTGTATCTAAAATGTCTGATGCGTACGCTGTACTGCTTTCTCCTCTGCATGTTTTCTGGCCATCCAGATTTCCAGCAAACAAGTAATTCTACACATACAACAGTAAACACAATTCTCGGGCTTGTTTTTCCTGTTTTCACCCTTTTGAAAAGCGAAGAGTTGTGACACTGTTCAGCCTGACCACAATCAGCACCTGAATATCTGTAATAAGTCCCTTTATTTATGGGAAGCAAGCGCTTACTCAAAGTCAGTCAAAATGTGCCCTAACACATACAGCTAGCGGCTCAGGCCTCTCCTATATTAAAGCTCCACTGAACATAAATTGATAATTCACCATTTTCGGTGCTTCAGCCACAAGTTTGGTTTTGATTGTTTTGTTGTTTGGTTGGGGTTTTTTTCTTCTTAAGGCTGTAACACACCCTAGAACGCCCCACATTCTCCATCTAATAAAGAATCCAAACAGCCCCGGTTCTGAAAAGGGCCAAAATTAGCCAGGAACAAATGCATCCTCAGATCCATCAAAGAAATCATTTATACCAAAGGGAAAGTCACATAACCAAAATAAACAGCAAGCCCATTGTGCAAAGCAGCCCTGCCACTGTTCCGACAACACAGACTCTATTCCAGGCCGCATAAAACATCACAAGCAAAATAAACCCAAGGTACAAACAAAATGCCATCGCCTCCTCTTTTGTTTCAGGCACAATGCAACAAGGGCAGGCTGTCTGGGGCTCCAC
>NW_010530184.1:17791-28787 GCF_000687285.1 Phaethon lepturus | reverse complement strand
TGCGGGGCAGCAGCCGCGGTAGCTCGGCGGGAGGGAGCAGCGCTGCGCTTTGAACTTCGTAAGTCTCTGAGCGCTTGAAACGGTACTTCTGCACCGTCTGTGAGCATAGCCCACGTTAGACTCAAAGGGCTGCGTGTCGCTTCTTGCCCGGGATTCTGAGTTCACCTTCTATTTTTTATGTCCCTTTGCCTTAAAGCCGTAAGCAAGCTTCTTTTGAAGGGACTGACAACATAATTGCTTCGATTTTTAAGAGTAATGAAAACCACTTAATCACAGCTTCAAACCAACGCTTTCCGGTGTTGTTTGTCCTTACCCAAAAACATGAACATATCAACATACCCAGGGTGGTATTTGGAGTAGCTTGAATTTGTCTGGCAGCAGTCCACGTGGAAAGGTGTTTCCTGGAGGAGAAAAGAACTTCTATCCTGCTTACTTTTAACGGGCTTGAGAGAGGAGAAAGCTGGGTAGGTTAGGCTTTTCCCCTCACTCCTAAAAAGGGTTTATTACAAGAAAGAGAAGAATCTCTTGGTGCACAGTTTGAATAGGTGGTTCACTAAGCAGGAAGCCTGTGAGGAATTGGCTGAATTCAGTCTCTACCTATGATACTAAAACCAAGGGTGTCCATCCATAGTAGTTTTATTCCTGTCCTTATCTATTCATTGATGTAGATATGGCCTAGAAGGCAAATTAATATCATGCCTGAGTCATTACGAGGGATCATGCTTCCAAATGTAGGGACTCACAGCAGAGTGGGAATGAGGTTATGAAATTATTGCATCTGAAGAAAAAACAACTTCAGAGATGGATGGTAGAGCTGGGTAGGAGGATTTGAGGAGTTCTATCAAGCCTGGCAGGAGAAACTGGTCTAAAGTGAGGATAGCTTAAAAAAAAAAAATTTTAGTTATGACTGCTAGAGGAACACCTGAAGCAGCCTTCTGATGTGAGGAAAATGTCAAAAAATGCGGCTAGCTAATGGCAGCCAGTCAATTTTTGAAAGTAATCTGAGCTGCTGTGTTTGAAACAAGTTTCCTGACATCCCTAGAGAATCTATTCCAACTGTAAAACCTTATTTTAAGAATTAACATTTCAAAACAAGCTGTTGGAATTTCAGTGGTGCTGTAGTTGGCCATCTGCTATTTTTCTAATTCTAGCTTATGTTCAACTAAATCTGGTTCATACTCACAAAAGTATATTCTAGGACTTGCATGTTCTGTCACTGCATGATCCTCTTGGTTTTATTCATAGATTGCGTGGGTACCTGGGGATGGGGTCTCAGAACTGAAAAGGTTTCTAAGGTCTGTTCTTACCCTTCCCTTTTTCCAAATTTAAGAAATGGTTCTAAATGACAAATGTTTTATTAGTCTCAAAGGGAAGTGAGAGGAGGATCAGTCATGGTAACCTGTGCTTGATCCTGTGTAGCTTTCAGTGATTTGACTTCCAGAAAGGGTACTCTGCTATCGTAAACACTTATACTGCTCTAAATAAAAGGCCATGCTCAGGGTTTTCTTTTTTTTTTTAGATGTTGTTGCTGTTATGAAACCATGAACTGCATAACTGATGGGCAGATTTTCAAAATGTATGAATGCTTAGCAAGGTTAACATTCCAGGGGGATAACAATGTGGAGCACGTCTTGATTCTGGTTAACCTAGCAGTCGTCAAGGGTTGGGTCTTCTCTACGTTCCAGGTTACTATAATAATTTCCTGTGTTTCTGGCAGATCTGCAAATACCATCTTCTAAGCTGGTTTCCGTTTTACTGTGTCCAATTAGATATGGTCTTACGTTCTAATGTTTGCACTGAAATTTCACACAAAGACTAGGGATGTTTCGGTCTGAGTTCTTCCCTGGTCTGTTATGCTCAGTCCTTTGGCATCTAGCTCCAGGTGACTGTTGTCCCTGTCTTTTGGATCATGTATTCCTAGTGTAACTTAAGTCTATCATAGTATTACTTACACTTTACCAGACAGATAGCTTCATGAAGTGCTGCAGGAAGGATGTGCTTTCACTCTGTTACAGGCAGAACACCTAATCCCATTTCCAGTCACACAGTTAATGTACTTTGGCCTGCCTGAGAACAGAATCACAGCCAGAGAAGGATCTGTGTTTTAACTGTTGTACTATTAAACACTAGGTACATTATATGTGAATGCTATTAATAGTTAAAAAGCAATTTAATACTAAGCTTTGTTGTACAATGAAGCAAAAGAAACATGTTTTCGTCCTCCTCTCCACAAAACCAAAGCTGGCTATCTGGAGACTTCTAAAATGAGCTGGTACTAGGGAGCTCCTTGAAGAAAAATTAAATGTGGGGTAACTAATAGAGTTTATTTAAACTTGGGAAATGATATTGCCTATTTCCAACCACAGTAAGCTGTAATACTTACTCCATAAGAGAGCACTGAAATCACTTGACTGTTACAGGGTTGTGTGATAAATATACATCATGAGTGCACTTCTTGTCTTGCTGTAAACCCGTAGCTGAAACTGTACCTACAAAAACAGCTGTTCCACACCCGAAAAGGTCAATCATAGCTTACAAATAAAGCTAGTACCTGAAATTGCCATGGAATTTACACCTACCCCCGATGGGGGGAGCTTGTTTTCCTCATGCCTAGTATATGAAGAAGTAGCCAGGTTACAGAAAAGTTGAGTCTACACAGTTCCATGGAAGCTGAGCTTTTTACTGCTGTGGCTTTTGTTGCTGCTCATTACTGTACAATCTCTCCCTCTCCTTTGCAATGGGTCCAGTGCATGGCTGATTGCAGTGAGTCAACTGAGAGAGCTGAACTGTTTGCCAGAAATCCTCCTGAGCTCACTCGTCGTTGGGTTAGACAGATGCCAGTTCTAGAAAAAGAGCTGACATGCATAGCCTGGGGTAGACAGTTCCTGCACTCAGACATGCATTTATGCCCTAAACATTGTCCTCTGAACGAGGGATAAACAGACTAAGATGGAAGACAGGTGACTCAGGTGGTTGCTAGAGAATGCTTGCTGACTTTCCTCTAATGCACCTAGATGATTCAGATGGCGGAAGGTTGGGGGAAAGAAGCAGAACTAAGGAGGGAAGCTGCTCTGTGCATAATTATTGAACTCTGTTGGTAAGGGTTGGGTCTTCCCTATATTCCAGGTTACTTTAATAACTTCCTGTATTTCTGGGAGATTCAGTCAGGGCTGTAGGACACCAGAATACCACCTTTGACTCAGGAACTCTGCCTAATATAAATCTCTGGAGGCTGGAAGAATATTTTGGAGAAAAAAAAAACAACTTTGTTGTGTGCTCTGTATATGCTCTTTCTGGGCAATTTGCTGTTGACGTCTGTAGAGGACAGGTACTAAGTCAAACAAAGACTTGTTCTTACCTGTGTTGTTCAGACACAGTGTGTTTAAACACTTAGCAGGCTTAGGAAAGGAGGCAGACTCCCAGGAGTTCTAC
Organism: Phaethon lepturus; assembly: GCF_000687285.1. NCBI lineage: Eukaryota > Metazoa > Chordata > Aves > Phaethontiformes > Phaethontidae > Phaethon > Phaethon lepturus. Next base: position 25,355 of record NW_010530184.1, on the reverse strand, counting down.
TGCCTTAGGCATAGATGATCTCCTGTAGAAGGCTGGCTATATGGAAGGTATAATGCAAGGGGCTCCTTTTGTTAACTCCTGCTGCAGTTAACACCTGCTGGGTTTTAATCCTCTGAAGTGCTTAGTACACTTTATCTAGGGATAAGTAATCTCTGTACTTCAGGCATCTAAAATAAAATAGGTGGCTGTAGGTGCTATAAAGGAAGTAAACCTCAGCCGCAAGAAGGAAATGGATTCAGTCTGTATTTTCTTTCCCAGTAGTACATTTCTCATTTTTTTGAGAGTTTCAAAATGCTTCAGGTCATATGTAACACAGTGGCTGTACTTTATATAAGGATGTGCATATAGGCACGTATGTAACCTCTGTGGGTGGTTAGGTACAGAATAAAATAATACTAAAAACATAATTTTGAAATTGCTTCTCCATAATACTCAGCACCCAAATAGAACAGTGCAAAAACTGAAAACTTCAAGAGGTAAATGAAGAGCAAAACATGAAATGAGAAGAGCAGCCTGCCAAATGCAGCTCAGTTGTGCTATTTAGCAAGGTGATTCCTGTAGGTGTTGACCTTTCAGAAGTTATTTTGAAAGAAGCCAGCATTTTGGTTAGCAAATGCAAGAAGCACAAGTACTTGCAGTCAGCAGAAGGTTTGCAGTGTCATACAGAGGAGCAAAGAACTCGGTGCTATTTTTTATGTTCCTTTTCGTCTGTGAATTTTCAAGTGCTTTGCATCATTTAAGTCCAAGTATTGCCAGATGTTGAATATTTTCAACCGCCTGTGAAGTCACTAGGATGTGAGGTCAATTAGGACATAATGAGATGCTGAGCTCAGAAGGTCAGCCCTATCCTGACTCTTCAGAGGAAATTTTAATGAAACACAGTCATATTGCTTTAGTCCTCATCTTCTCACATATTGGTTAAAAAAGGCTACTATCTAAAGCAGAGAAAATCTGCACAGGTGAGCGTTAGGCAAAGGAGAATAGTTATTAAATAGTGGTTATTGTTAGCATTGTCTTGGATACCAGTCTAGTCTGGATTAGCATAATCATGTTGTGATTAATGGCCTTATCAAAACTCAGAAAAATTACAGAACTTACACAAAAGAATGCAATATCCGCTACCACCACAGAACTTAATAACAAGGCAAAGCATGAAACAGTGTTTGATGTCATTAATAAAATCTATCATGGGATGCAGAAAAGTATTTGCAACTGCATCAGTCCTTGAGGAAAAAGCAGATAAGACAGCTCTGGTGATAGAATAGATAATACATTAAAGAAAAATTAACATATCTTTGGGGATCTTTTTAGCAGTAGGTGAAGGGAGGCTTTTCATGAGGGGAAACTGGAGTTATCTGAAAGCATGGAAAATGTCATGGTTAGAAATCTTCACTCTTAAAGCAAACATTCTTAAAATAGATCCTCTTACAGGTGCCTGCATGTTTTACATAACCAGTGATAATTGTTCAAATAGCGGTTTCAGCTGTAATTGTGTTTTTACCTTTTTGTCAGCTAATGGTTCATTCTAAAGAATGCACCCACTATTTTACTCCTCTATTTCGGCTAATTATATTCTATAGTAATAAAAATGTAGTGAGTGTTCAGGTCCTTAGTTTTAGCTAAACCATACCATAAAACTTCTTAAACCTTCAGAACTTTGAGTCATTGTATTCTTGTCTTGCCTAAATAGTTGTCTGGCTTTGCCTTTCCTTGAGCACTGAAACCTGCAAGTTTTGTGGCCTGTCCATTCTGTGTTGGCTTCATCCCCTTAAAAGAAGGGCATGGTTTTATGATTACATGATTGCACATACCTGTGAAATAGAAGACAAGAGGCGTACTGATCAAGTCACACAAGTCATGAGGTACAAGTGTCAGACGTTATATCTAGGAATAGCTTAAGATCATCTCTGGAAGGAGGCTGATTTTTAGGATCTTGCCTGCTACAGTCATTTACCAAATAAGGTGTGTCCAAACTTGAAGAGAAAGAAGTCCATGCTGCCACTGACATCAAATGAAGGTATGTGTTATTCAGATAGAAGCACACCTTTTCAGTCACTTGAAATCTGGCACAAAATAGAGAGGCAGAGACTGTACAAAAGGCATAATGATTGTCTTGCAGAGGTAGACAGTTGAGAGAAGCAGGAAGGTCTACAGTATGCAAGTTTTAACCCCCCAACATTGGTACAAAATACCGAGCATGAAAAAATTCCAGGATTCCCTGTGAGAGGTTCCTGCTGTTGCCCAAGTTCTTAGTAACCTGACCATCATCTGTGTTGGTTAGTTTAGTTAGTGCTGCTGGTAATGATGGTCACCATGCATATAGTGTCCTTGTCTTGAAGGAAGGAATCCACTCACCTCAGTTTGGCTAATAATACAGGCACGATCAAGTTCTCCACTGGTTCAGGAAGTAAATATTTTTGAGCCCACATATTCTTGTAAGAATGCTGTCTGCTCGGTCTCATGGCTTTGGGCATTGATGAGATCATCTTGATCATGTTCAGAGGAAGGGCAGAGGTTGATTTCCAGTGTTTCTTCTGCCAGAAAATTGGTGATGTTCTGTCCTTCCTAACACTGTAAACTGGCACTTCAACATCCAGTTCTTATCTTACTAATGAGGAGATATTTCAATTTCTGTAACTGAATGACTTAAAATAATTGAGAGCTCCCTGGGCACGTGGCCAAAGCTCTGAGCTAGAAAAATAAAATATTTTATGGATTTTTCTCCTTATTCAGCCTGCTTGAACCATCTACTGATGCAAGGCCTGTAGGTCACAGGTTGTCATAAAGCTGAATGTGAGATTATTTGACATGAATCTCATCAAGTTGGTTTATATTCATATAAAACTGTGGTATATTCCCTTACCTCAGCTAAGCTCATCTTTCTGCAGAAGTTTCTAAGTTCATCTTTTTTTTCTATGTTCTATTTTTGTCAGTCTGAACCATTCAGTTGCAGAGGACTTGCAGAAGGACTACGCAATAAGTTGTATTTTGAACAAGAAGCCTCACAACTAATTGGTAACGGTCAAGCATGCTCTATGAGGATGTGGGCTACATAGGTTGCTTGCTTCTTGAAACATTTCTTCAGCTGCAATCCTTTTCCTGACTTCTGAGATGCTTGCCAGAAAAAAAAAAGCCAAATGCTTCTAAGATCCTGAAGAATGCACATAAGCTGCCTGTGATAGGATCCATTTCATTGCATGTCTGAAGGAGGAACATCTGTCTTGATAGTAACAGTGTTCCTCTGAGGCAGTGAAGTCACGCACCTCTGTTATTCTGGCTTGAAGAGATCTCTGCAGCTAGAAGCTGGGTTCTAGCTGGAGTGGTGAATAATACCAAGGCTGTTTCAACACTTAGATTATTACCATTATCACAAGGAAGAGCAGAGTATGGGAGCTGTGTGCTGACCTGAAAATGAAATGCGTGATGTTCTCACTCTATTTGCTTACTCTGCCATAAGTGTGGTTTTAATGCTTTTTTTAGTATGGCATCATTCTTGGGCACTGTAAAACATATCGCATATGCCCATCAGCAAAATTCTAGTTCATTCTCTTCCAGTTCTCCTGGTTATTTTTCAGGATGTTGTTAAAAAAATTTTGAAAGGAATACACACCTGCTAGGTGAAGATAGGCTATTCAAATGTCAGGCAAGAACCTCCTCCTTATGTACTGTAATAAAAGCAACGAATCTTAAAATAGACTTCTGTGACCTGCATAATAATTGAAATACAGTTTACTGGGGAGGCAGCATCAATGTAACTGAGGAACATTCCTTGCCTAATGGCCCTGGATGAAAATGTGTATCATTGCTTCAATTTTTGATTGAAGAGTATAATCTGTGTCAGTCGGATTGAGAACACATTATGCACCGTCTCTCACCATCTGCCCAACAATCAGTTGAACTTAATCTGCAAGTGATAGAAAAGCAGCCTTCAGTAACTTGAGAACATGACATTTATCACATTTAATATCTGAAGAAATATTACTGAAGAAAATGTCTGTTAATAAAAGGGTGCTCAGTCTTAGCACTAAAATAATAATGGAGAAATTCTTTGGGTTTCTGTCTTCATTTTTATATAAAACCATCAATGAAATGCTATAATCTTGCTTGTCAATGTGTAATTGTCTTTTAATTATTGGCTGCTAAGTAGTAATTTTTTCACATTTACCAGTTTCAAAGGCAAAATCTTTTTCATAAGACTTTCCCAGCCTGGAGGAAGTGCAACTGTTTCACTGTCTTAAACTATAGGTGTATCTTAGGTGCATCTTGTGTTCACCACAGTGAACTAATTGTGTGTCGCCTGATCGTGAATAAGGGTACCTGCAGAGGTCATCATCATATCATAATGTCAAAACCTAGGTATTCCAGATGGTTAATTTGGACTGTGAGGGAAGGATGAGGGAGGAGACATGTTGATTTTTAATTGTCAGGTATGGCTATCTTGTGAAGAGTTCAACTTGCCTGAAACCTTCACTCTTGTGAAGAGTTCAACTTGCCTGAAACCTTCAACCTTCCTGAAACCTAGAAGTGAAGCAGCAGTGCAACACTGCAGGGATGGTTCTTGGGAATAGAAGTCTTTGGGAAGCAGGAGCATGTTCTGTCTCTTGCCTTTCTAAAGGCTGCTATGGTAACACCCTCTGTATGACAAAAAACAGGTATATACATTGATCTGGACTCTCAGTGCTAGTAGTGAATAACTAAAGGCATTGACATGAGAGGTGTGTTAATGGGGCAACATTTGAAGATTTGATTCATACTGAGCATTGGAAGTTGGATGAATGAGGCACCTGTTCATCTCCCAAGATACTGGCTGCCTTGTGTAAACTTCCCAGTGTGCTGCCATGGTTCTCCTGCAATTGAACAGATGTATGAGACAGACCTGCACTCAGCATAGCGGAGCATAACGTGGTAACAGAAAGCAGACGGGAGCTGATGGTAAGAGCAGTCATCAGCCCAAGTGGTAGGCATACACTTCTGCTTTACAAGTGTGCTGTGTTACCTGTACTATACTTATATGGTGAATGCCATCCTGGGCTTAACTGAGGTTTGGTTTTGTTTTATTTTATTTAAGAGGATAAATTCTGAATATCTTCCATAAGCTAGTTTTTCTTTGGCAGCTTCACAAAGGAAGACTAAGTCTTGATGGCTAGAATCAGATTCCCTTAGACACATAAACACAAAATCATATCCTAGAAGGCAGGGAAGTCATGCTGTTCTATCCATTATTGTGTGCAAGGAAGGTATTTCAAAGACTTCAATTAAAATTTGCAGAAGGAAAGTAAATTTTTTGCTAAAATCTTAATAAAATGATAACACTAAACAGACAAATCCTGAAATTATTTTAATGAGAACTTAGTTGACAATGAACCAGTATTCCACATGGTGGTCAGTGCTTTTACAAGTCATTCACCAAGACTACTGGTGTGCTTCTACTGATGCTGGATCCAACTGCAAGCACTGATACAAGCTTCAAGCTCTTAGGAGGCCAGGAACCCAAGACTTTCAGGGGACTTTTTTTTTTTTTCTTCCCCCTGGAAAACACTTGGGCTCTCTGGATGGGGTGATTTTTTTTAGACATAATATTGAGGACAGGCTTAGCTACATTAAAAGCAATTGATTTACTGGGAAATTTTCAAAACATAGTATATGCTGTTGACTTTGAGCTATCTATAAAGTTTTCTTTTCAAAAAAAATTAAACAATGTTGTGGTCAACTGTTTGGAACTTTGTTATATTGACTTACGCTTCGTCAAGTTCTCAGTATTCAAGTGAATTTTGTGGATAGTTTTGGTTTGTTCTTTTTCTGTCTAGAACTGCATATGCAATGGTGAAAAGACAACATCTGCAAAGTTAATAAAAATCTTGAAAGAAATGGTGGCTTTCAGCAGCTCATGTTAAATGTGCTGAAGGGCTCATCAAATATTAGCTGTCAAGCCATGGTATCTGAAAATTCTTACTTTGTTGTAGGCTGAACACATAAAGCAACCTGTCTCTGTTGGATCTGAGACAGAACCAACATAGAGTAATAGGTCAACCTTTCCTGTATGCTCTGGCTACAGCAGCGCTTAAGTAATCTAAATGTATGTGAAGGGACCTGCATGCATATGCACGTAACAACAGTCTGTGCTGTGGGTCTATGATGAGCACGCATATGTTATCTGGAGCTACTGAAGTCTTCTGCACAACTGGAAATGTTCTCTTGCAGAGCAAAGTCCCTTTGCGATTTTTGCTTGTGTCATTACAGGTCTTCTCTGTATCATAGTGACTTCTCGCTATGGAAAAAAAACAGTATAGCGCTTTTTTTTGTGAACCTGAGATTCTTATTAATGGTCTTCTGGGTTGTTTTGGCTATGATGCCTGTCAAAAGGGAACTGTAGAGGGAAAGGGAGGAGGGAGTCTTAAAATCAATATTAAGAGAAATCTAAGTTCAGTGAAATCTCGTTTGAGTGACATTCATTTTCCTGTTTCTTTTAAATAAGAAGGGTAACCTTTGTGTCACAAGTAAAGGAAACTAAGTTGAGCTATGTTGATTTGTCAGTTAGGGTCCGTACTTACCCTGTGAGTAAAATTAGTTCAAGGAACAGAGAGCTGGATACTTTGTATCCTTTGAACATGTTCTAAAGTGTAAATAGGCACTCAAAACACAAAAATTCTTCATGGCTTTGTTACCTGAACATGTAGAATACCAAATGCAACAAAAGCTAGGAGATTTACTCTTCATTTTGTAAGTAACTTTGATGTAGTCACATGTTTTTCCTGTTCTAATTCCTTGCAAGTTTTGTAAATCTTTATTTTTTGTTTGAGGGGGAGTAATAGCCACAGAAGGCATACTTTAGTATCACAAAAGAAACATAGTATGTAAAAAGATAAGAGAGTCATGGTTTCAATGTAACACTAGAGGCTTGATCTGAAAGGGCATTCCATTAAAATAGGTTCTTGGTGTTTCTGACCAATCTCAGGCTTAACAATATTGCAATTCTTGAACTGTCAGACAATCCTATTAGTCTGACATAAGAAAACTTTCTATTTCCAGCTGCAGCTAGGAGAGGAAAGCAGCAATGTTTATAGCCAGTGCACATGGATTTCATGTTTACATGTCATTGGTATAAACTGCCCTCTGGAAAAGAGTGCTAGAAGATGAAGACTTTTCTTGTAACCAGTGAAGGACAAACATGTAACATTAGATTCCGAAATAGCACTTTTGCAACTTAGTGATTGCAGAATCCATTTCTTCATAGCTGAGCTGTCAGCTAAATATGTTTGGAATTTTTTTTTTTCTTTAATAGATGCAATAAAATTTACTGTCCATTAAGTTTCTTTACGAATGATCTCTGCTTTACTCGGAGAAAACTTTGTAAATATACACACTCTAATTTACAGTCTTGCCAAATCTTTCATGTTCCAACCCAACCAGTTTCAACTAGTTAATGAAATTATTGGACGCTGATGCAGATTCATTGTGTTAGCCTACTGGAAAGAAAGCAGTCTAGTGAAATGCTCAGCAAAGCCCAACGCCAGTGATGCGTGAATTAGTGGTGTTGAGCCTCCTTTAGCCTCCATCTGTATTC